>NW_008751836.1:194050-237130 GCF_000715545.1 Opisthorchis viverrini
ACAAAAAATGCGATAGAGCGCGATATTTTGAGATATAGATATATATATATATATATATATATATATATATCATAATATAATAATAAATTGCCATCTGCATCTCGGATAATTGTAGTAGCCCTAGAAATTTAAACACCCTACAAATGTCTAACTTGGTGACCAGTGCAGTAAACTGAACTTTGTATCGATTTCAATGAGCAGTCTACCGGTTTCGTAGCTAGTCTCGTAAACATGTATACACACTTTAAATAAAATAATACCGGACCGTTCAGTCTGACCGGCTATCTTTAGCCCTCTAAGAAAAATCCTTGCACTAAGTCCATTCTTTGCACTGTATGAATCCCTGTATAACTCGTCCTCCACACAACCGTCACTGAATGATGACATCAGTGGTAATCCCAAAATTAGTTTACCCTGAGAAAAGCGATGGATTGGATACATGTATTCAATGTGGACATCTGTGCAAGATGGTAGGGGAACGATCCTTATCAACGTGCAGCCCTTATTCTCCGAGTGAATATGTCTTTGTGTTATCGTGGCTCTCTATTCCAGTGTGTCGGTTTCCTCTACCGTAGTATGCTTACTCTGTTTGTAGCTAACTGCCCATTGTCATTGTCTGTGGAAGAAGACGATCGCCCGCTTGATGAACCAGAAATATTACGGGTAACACGAGCCTCGTGCCTTGAACGTGTGCGGATTCTTGCAGTTCCCGCATGCGGATACACGAGTATAAATGCCACACACTTGGCTCGATGTGTGAATTTGTTGGAGCTGGACTTGTCAGAAAACGCGCTGCGGGTATTCCCAAGGCGACTTCATCTGCCTCGTTTGCAAAGGCTCGGCTTGACCGGCAATAGGTTTATCCATCTCCCTTTGGTTGAACAGTTCCCCCAATTGAGACGCTTGACGATGGATGACAAACTGAAACAGGTGAGGATTCTGGCTCGCTGCGATTGTGAAATATATGGGGCGCTGAAGTTTTCACCTAGTTGAAACGTTCAGTATTTCGCACTGTGTCCCCTTATTTTCCGTCCTCAGTTCGTGATAATGGTCTTTATGCGAAGACCCTCTACATGTTTTACCTGTAATACGTTGCCTTTAGTACGTATGGGTGTCAAGTTGTTCTTGATATTGAGCAAACTTTGCAATAATGTTCACTATGAAATATCATGCGATCCTCTCGGTAGACGAAATTTCCACACTCCGGTTTATTCGTATTTACAGTTATTTAAGACTATATTGAGAGGGATTGGTTGAAACCGCTTAACTCACTGTAGATGAAACGTACAATGCTACCCAACCGTGCTTATATGACCAAGGTCCAACCATCCTAAACCCTTGGCCGTCCAACATGAGTATCTAAACAGTAGATTTTCGGCAAGTTGTTCACTCTCTTACTTAGTACGTAACATATTCAGAAGATGCCGATTGCCTCTGTGGTTTAATTACATTTTTCGTGGGCATGGGAGTCTAATACTGGTACCTCCCTAAAATGAAACCCTAAAATGAAACTGCGCCAATTTCCTCGATGGTTGGTTCTGACGGTCCCGTCCATTGGCTACCTCAGAAAGTGTGGAAACCATACGTTTATATTGTTTGGCACTTTGGCAGGGCTCCTTGGATCTGTTTAAAGTAAAACCGCCCGTTGGCGGTCTCCCGTTTGTGGTAACGGCTTCCGTTTCTGTCAACCTCCCGTTGTTCTTGTGAAATAAGTTCCTGGTTTTCGGGTGGTTGCAGGTACGTACACCTCTTCCCATCCAACTAGCTATACTGTCCTTTCTCTTCGGATGAAGAATTGACGTACATGTTATGTTGGATCAGTGGTCAAGGTTCGAACTTACTGACGGGAAGGTCCGAGATTCGAACCCAACCACTGCATGTCGACTGCTCGTGTCGAGGCTTGGGTAACCTGTGTCACTATCTCAGCTCTGGGGCTTCCTTCAGGTTGTATGGAAGCTATGGGACAGAAAGATGTTGTGGCTGAACGATATTATCTTACCGATACATTTTACTTCGAACGAAGTTCATTATATTTACGCACCAGCTATCAAAGGCAAACTTCCCTGCAGCAACGCAAGCAACATAGGCTATCAAGGTGGATTTAAGCCTTTTCTTGTAGCACATATTCAGATTATAGAACCCGTGTGGTAGTGCTGTTTCACCAAAGTTGTTTTAACTAGTCATTACTCTATTTGCTGTGACTCATCGTATTTCATCTGTGAGATTGTTTGTGGACACAGGTCACTGATTTGACTGTCGCATTACAGGCGAATTTTTCAGCTCTGTAGAAGATTTTCCCGGTAAATATCGGTAAAATTAACAAAGGTTTCCCGCTTTTCTTATTTGATTGAGAACCAAAGTATCTCCTCAAAGTCCCATCTCAATGGATTCTGTGACGCTTAAGTATCTTTTTATCCCAACCCCCCGGGCAGTTTTGTTCCGGAATTTCTGACCGTCCAGGATTTTCAACTTTCGGTTGTTCTTTACCTACAGACAGTTTTCTTCAAAGTCTTCTCATGATCACGTACAAATGTCAAATATGATCGTTTTATCTTCAACTCCTCAAAACTGCTCTTCAAAACAACCATTCGAGGTCGGAGGAGTTGCTCGTCTTTCTATTTTTTCTCTGAGAAACACGACACTTCTGTCTCGGTCATCAGTGTTTTTCACAAGGACTGAACCACCCAACTGAAATCTTCTGAGGTGATTCACGGAAATTCGACCCCTTCTCTTGACATGGATTCCAATTGCAGGGTTTGATCCTGCAAGTGAAGTCAGTGTGATAGAACAGAAGCAGTGTACGGAACTCACCTTCCCCACATACCTCCCTAATCTCTAAGGTTAGCTGAACAGTAAATAATTTGGTCATGAGTTGGTGATCAGCAGTGCGACTGTCTGATACTTGGACAGGATATCCTTTGACAAACGCCCGTAACTATAGATAGCCCTACCCGTGGGCTTTGGTGAACAACAGTTTTTTTAGTAAAAACAATATTCAAAAGATTCCCGTGAGGCGCATATTCGTGTGAGGTCGTTTTGTAAATGTACGATCCGGTACATAAGAAAGTTCCCAATAGCAGATAATTTCTTCTTCGACATCCTCTCACATTACACGTGGTCTCTTCTGCCATCAAAAGCCTCACCCTGGAGTTGAATCTCTTCAAGGTATAGTGCAAAGTTTTTTCCCATGGTTCGGAACTATATCACTATCAGTATGCATAAAGGTTCACCAGTTCAACCAGTTTCCAGAAATCCAAACGTGTAACAAATTGTGGATGATTTGATTGATTTCTCGTCCCGTCATTTCACTTCAAATGTTTTATCTTCGAACTCAAATCCGCAGTGTTTTTTTGCTTTGTGAAAGCAAAAAATTAATTCAGCCTTATATTAAGTAACGATGGGCCGAATACGTCCGTGCAGCTTTAGGTTGGAGAACCCTATCGTAACTGATCAGTCCTCTTTTTCGTCAACATAGAAGGTCTGTTTAGTGACCGTCAGCACCACTCATTTGGTTTCTCGTAAATAAATTTTGTGCCTAAAAGCTTGTTCAAATGTTTCTGAGAGAGGTGTGTGTCCTCTGTGCGAGAGTTGTTTCCTCTCATCAAGGATCTCCTAGGATGTTCTCTCATAGGGCGACTGCACTGATTTCGAGTCATCGGTTTCATCCGTTTTTTTTTAAAATTCGCTAGCACTCGGTTTCGAGTCATCGGTTTCATCCGTTTTTTTTTAAAATTCGCCTAGCACTCGGTTTTTTTAATAACCCAATTGATGGTTTATCCTCTCTTTGGACGTTTCATCGCGATCGCCTTCTTTCTTAACCTTTTTTCAGTTGCTCAATCCTCAAATGTTAGCCTACTTTTGTCCGAAGCTAAAGTTGATCAATGGACAATACTTTGAAGAACTCTGCACAGACTTCACCGTTCGTATCATACAAGAAGCCAGGGCCATTGTGGAGCCACACGTGAGTAGTGTTTTTTGGTCAGATATAGACCGAACTCTAAGGCCGCTCCTCGAATGCGGACGGGCATAGTTTGAGTGCTCATATGGCCAGCCATCAAGCTCGTTCCATCATTTAATTTGGAACACAATTAGCCCGTACTGATTAAAGAGATAGCAAGTTTTTCGTGAAAGAGCTAATCACACCCGGACTGAGCTCGAGTTGGCTTGATGCGCGAAGTTACTGACCGGGAAATCCGTGTTTCGAACCCGACCTCTGCATCCCGACTGCTTCTGTTTAGGCTTGGGCAACCTGGCAGTAATTCGGCCCTCGTGCTTCCTTTGGGAGGCATGTTAGCTGGACGCCGAAAGGGTATTGCAGGTGAATCCGAACTGAAGGTAGATTGTTTAAACATGAATGGTGTGTATCCGAAGGAGTTCAACCTCTTTTCTAAGTTAGATGGTTTGCCAGTGCACAATCAAATTACTTTTCAGCTGATCTTCTGGGGAGACCAGATGTCGTTCTTTCTTAGAAGAAGTCCACTACTGGACTACCCCTCGGGTACTCAGCTAATTGGCCTTACGAGGACGGTCTGTCCACAATAGAGCAGGCTGGAAGACAAACTTTTGAGCACGGGCCAACAGGTAAATTTAGTAACCGCACACAGCTAAGGGCTGCAATAACACCAATTAACCTAGTTTGACCGGTGGATGGAATCACTGCACCTTAAACACGTGCTCTGATTATTGTACGCTTTACGGTAAACGGATTCATCGTCCCCTTCGCGTCAGATCTTGATGGTGTATCCAGAAGCTGTTTCATTTCCAGATTGCTTCCAGTACGGATACTAATATTGTGGCACACTTTGTACACACCACAACAGCTAGCCGGACCAGAACAACTAGACTGAACTGTTATGCAAACGGCAGAAAATTCACTAATCTTGAACGGCAAATTCAGTGATGCATTTCTAATCCATAAGTGGATGGTCATCACCTTGCTTGACTTTCAGGTTCGCTCAAAATGGGAAGCTGACTTTGCAGACCACTATCACTCGGTTCAAAACCGCGCCGAGCGAATGCAGCTTATCGAACACATTGTCCAACACTTGAGGGAGCGCAATCTACTTGTTGATGAAAGTCTGAACAAGTATAAGGATTTGATGGTAAGTACAACATTTTCTGGGCACATTTCATCATCAACCTTACTCAGGATCGTTTGATTCTTCCGTTCGATGCTGCTTAGAACATACCAGGTTATTCTGACGCGTCATTAAACACGTGGAAAGCAGGCAGTCTGGCACCCTGACCCCTGAGGTGACCGTATGACAGTAATGAAACTTTCGGCTTCGTGTATTTGTTACTACGACACTAGAACATATGGGGTTGATGATTATGCTAAATATCTTCAGAAGATTGCTACAGGTGAAGACAGCCACCATCTCAGTCGTCGAACTCTAGGCCAATCGCATCCACGTACTGGCTATCGAGACCGGGCGAGGCGTCACGGACCTCAGCTGTTCTTGTCAGGTTCATCCCACCTGAAACGAATCGGTCTGGTCATTCAGATTATATCGTCCCATTGCACTCTGTCAGGCTCCATATCAGAATATATGGGAAACCAATATCTTAATCTCCCCTGCAATAATCCACCAGTTATAACACCCCTTCGGTGTTTAGCTGCCTCATGAGGGCTACTATAGTGCCAGTTTTTCCACTACTTTGTGTGTCAGCCTAAAATGCAACGGAACACTGTAATCTCTAAAACGATGAAACTCTCGGTTTCTACCCCCTCAGGTATTTTACAGACTTGGTAAACTGTTCTGTATTGCCAGAGCGAGTCGTTTTCCATGGTTTTCCCAATCTCCGTAAGCGACACACATGAAACCCCAAAACAAAACAATAAGCTGATATCCCAGTTAGCTGGTACGCACTTGGAGAGTAATCTAACGTACCAAAGTGTAAAGGGCCTTTCATAATAAGCTTCCCCTAGTATGCGACCATTTTGACCCCACGACTCATTCCTGTTCATGTGCATGAAGCGTCAAGTGCTGTGCTCCGAAATTTTACGATTTTCGTCCCAAGCTGCACAATCATTATCGGTTTAGATGCTCATTTACTCATCCCATTCACTCGATGCGTAGCTGCCATGGGAACCGTAGGAAGTACGATGGGTGCCGGACAGCTCAGGCTTAGAAGGGAATTAGAGAGATGCTGGAGAATGTTTCGAATCATGAATCTCCCTATGTGTGGCTGGTGCCTCAACCTCTTTTTCGTTTAACGTTCACCTATTAATCAGGTTATTCTTTGTTCGCATGTGTTCAGTCAAAAATCATATAACACACACCTTCGTCTGTTCTTCTTTGGAACAGCTTTTTCAGTTTGTTGACAACTACCTTCGATCCAAGCTGTTCGATGCTAGTGACGCCGAGCTGATGACCTCTGTGGCCAGTGTGGGGAGTAAACGCGACCGGATATTAACGGCACACTCTGCAACAACCGATCCTACTGAGTTCGCCACTGAAGATCTGCTCGCGGAGCCCGCTGTTTCGGACTATGAAACATCCCCTCGTTCTGCACCTGCTCTCAGTCAACGGCCTGCCTCGATGGTTGTGGACATTGAAACGGAGGACAATTTGGATGATGATGAAGAGGAGCGTGAGGCTGAGGCACGAGCTGCAAGTGAGTCTCTCCCTTTCATCTATCAAGCCATGGTGAGCTAGGAATAAGTAGACCATGTCTATTTTCTGCTGTGTTCAGTATATCCCTGTTAACTTTCGATAACACAGATACCGCACCGTGTATATGGGTGTAAATCATTACTGGTTTCGCTGCATACGCGCTGAATTTTTTTCAGATGAACGTGCTCTTTTTGAGGCGACCGATGAGATTTTGGGCTCCAACCTCCCAGACCCAGCTCTCCTCGCCGGCGCGACGGGGCAGGTCCAAACGACACTCGTTATGGATGCCATGGGCCGGCTGCACCAACAGCAAGTCCTCGTTGCCCCAGCAGGCTACCAGACCAACGGACTTTTAAGCGGAACAATGCAGACAGGAGGTCAGTCTAATCAGTTCCATTTGGCGCGGTCTCTTCGACAAGGTCGCTCTATTGTCATGACTGTGGTTCGTCCTCGTGGAGTTAGCGGGCGACCCGTGGCGGAATTCCTCCCCGGCGAATTAAGGAACAAAGACTATGTGAAGGGGTATATGGCCTCTGAGATCTACAAGAAAGCTGTGAAAGATACTCTTGGCCAGAAGACGACACCGAAAAAGTACGTCCATCCTTACGTTTATGTTTGCAAATCAGTTGTGAACTACAAAGTAAAAAAAGCTGAGCGGTCGCTCCTTATTAGGGTGCACCGCGATAACATCGGGGACCGGAATTGGGCTTCACCTGGTTTGATCTGCAGTGTGTGTGTGCATTTTTCCTGTGCATTTTTCGTCACTTAACATTATCATGCAAAGCACTGCCCACACGGACCTTCACTCCCTGCAGTGGATGTGGTGTGTATCAACAAACTATGTTGGTCTAAACTATTCGTTGCCGTTGAATCTGCTCTGTAATCAAAACACGCATTTTGGTTACCGCCACCTCTCGTAGTCTGCAAGGGCAGACTGGAGTGTGAGGCTTTTGTACCCACGGTAAACCTTACAATTATTCCATGTCCCCTTCGAACAAAAACTGGTCGAAAACCGATATTTAGCTTTTTGGGGCTTAGGCAAGGCGTTGTCGTTCAGAACGACACAACGAGCTCTGACTCACCTCCCAAAGTTCGTATCAAAACGTTTCTCTGCAGGAAAGAATATGTTCGTGGTATCCGGAACTGTGGAAAACGTCAAGTTTCATGTCCCTACCTGAGGAACGACGTTTTCGCCGAACTTAAATCTCCTAACTTGTCCCACATTTGTCAACGTGGTCACCTCTGACCACTTCTGAATAGTAGTCAGTCAAATCCGCTGATTGTTCCCACCGACCGCATCAGCTTTTATTGTTTTTGTGCAGACAGACTGCGGAAAAAAAGGCTGTTGGCCCTTCTTCGGGTGAATCGCACTGAGCTGTGTCCGACAAGAGCGCTGTGCTTTATCTAAAAGAGAGGGATCTCCGTCCTGGAGGACTATAAACTGTTTTGGATCATCATGCACAGTAGTGTATTTCGTCTTAACTGTTCCATTTTCACCATCCATGTAATGTGTATAAAGTAAAGGGACGATTTCGCGGTCCAGTATATCAGCATTAAAAGCGAATTATCCGTTTGAAAAATATTCGTTCATCGCCGAAAATCTTTCTGAAGCACTCGACCGGTTTCACTTGGGATTCACTAGGTAGCCGTAGTTCCCGAGTTTCGATCAACCTTATGTTCTAATTGAACACGAAATCCTACACACCACCCATTTACAATTCGATTTGGTGCCAACGTTTAGTGATAGATTAAGTGCACCCATCTGAAAGATCCACGTGTGACCATATTCCTTTCCGTTGACTGCTGCGGATTCATATAGAATAAGCTGACCTACAACGCAACCCGAACGAATTTGTTTTACGGGGAAAATGCATCCGGCCGACTATTTTCCGGCTTTTCACAGCCACCTACACTGGGGGCAGGTCGACAATCTTTGTTCGTGTCTGAGTGCGACCAGCACACGCTCAATGTGTGACTGTGATATGATCCATGTTAAGTATTTTTTTGGGAAAGTTCCGTTTTTCTATGCAGTAGTGTAAATTTTGGCTAAATGCGATTGACATTACGTCACATAGACCAGTTACCAGGACCATTAGTTCGTCCCAATTAGATTGAGGTTTACGTGATCAGCGTAGTACGGTTTGGGAATTGGGTAAATAATGCATTCGTTTGTTTTAAGAGGGTTTTGTTGACTCCACCTTGGGCTCTTTCCCCGAATTCTTGCTGTACTCCCAGTGTCCAGCTGAGTTTGTGTGCGCTGGGCACTCATATCCCTGTATTTCAGAGCATAGGCGCTATAATCTTTGTTCGGTTTTTAATTCTTCATGCTTGTTAAACTATCGTCAATCATAACATATAGTAAGTCAATATTATTCTTACTTTGACTGTTTCATTCCAGACGTCAGGGAGTTAACCGGCCACGGAAGGTAGATGCGTCATGGCCCTGTTCACCCTCTTCCGGTATGGTCCCACTTGGTGAGGTTAATACTGAGGGCGGGAAAAAATCCGGAACTATGGCCTCGAAGAGTCGCCATCTGAAGAATGACTACGACATGCCCGATATTCAGCATCAAGGGAGTGGAACCAATCTCCCACCTCGACCGAAAAAGCGCAAAACAATGGGTGGTCATAGGTGGGTAATAATTAATCTCTCTTGGCTGACTTCTCTTGCCAAAAGGTCTAGGGTGCACATGGATTTACGTGTAAAGTGCCACTGTGTGTGGTGGTAGTCCGAGCTTCAGAGCTCTTTGTCTTTTCTGCCTGCGGATGGGCTTACTCGTATGTTTCTCCGATTTCTGTACGACCTTCCTCTCTTATAGTAAACGTCCTCGAGCACCATCAGAGCGCCCCTATTTCGAAGTGTTGTTTACTGGATTCGTAGAGAACCGCGTAGTTCAGGGCAGAAGCTGAATCCTTTTGCACCACAGAAACAAAAATCTATTTTCTGGCACATCCGTACCATAGTACTTGCAAGGGAACGTGTTCAAAATTTGTACTCGGGAGTAACATAATCTAATTGAGTGATGAAGCCTAAAGTAGAGAAGGGTTTTGGGAGAATTGCTTTTTTTGTCATTTCGTGTACGCTATCCTGATCGTTCCTGGGGCACGCGATACCGGAGTTAAAAATTTACTCAGATCCCAGTAAATAGCAACTTTAAATATCAAGTGTCGACCAGAGTGTAAACTGCAACTATCCAATAACAAGGAAACTTCAACTTCCTCTATTACTGAGCAAGTGCAGAATCGGCATCTTTTGATCCAAACGTCTCGGATTTGCTTCCTATTCAACGCTGAGTTGTCTTACACTTGCGACCTCATAGGTTTTTCCCTTAGTCTGTGTTCATTGGTGTCAGTTTTCCTTGAAAACTGCCGGAACAACATGATGCAAGTATTCCCTTCCTCGTTTCATCTCTAAACAAGGTTCACGATCCAGTAAGAGATTTGCTTCCTCAGGATTGTCAGTGTCTCTCGGCTGGTGGATGAAGCATCTCACATAGTTCCGCCAGTCATCAACATTTCCTTGTGGCACCTGCAAATCTGTTTGAAGTTGCTTGTTTCGTGTTCCGCTCTGGTTGAAGTTTGTACCATCATCTGTGGATTGCACATGTTGAATGTCTTGAGCCGATCCCCTAACCTGTTACCAGAATTTCTGCCTCAAATGACAGAAAGAACTCACCAGTTATCCGTCCGAGTTATCATCCAATGCTACTAGGGTTAGGGAATGCTGCGGTTACAAATCCTGTCAAACACCATGACCATTGGTGTTTACTCATGGCCTGATTGCTGTTCGCTTCGGTTACAGCTCCAAACAGTACGAGGTCCAAGAGACGCAAAAGTGACAATGACTTACTGGGTCCTTTGATTGGTCCCATTCCACCTTGTCTCGCGAAACGAGGGAATATGTGCAAGCTGTTGTTGCTATTATACTGGGGAACAAGTGAACCTCGGAGAACAACGAGCTTGCACAGTAGGAATGCGGCACAGTTTAACTAATGCTGTCTAACTACATGTCTAACCATGATTTATCAAATACGACGGTAAATTTACATTTGAAAGAGCATGATCTCCTGGCTGATAATCGTTGACGACCACCTATGAGTTTCGGTCATTTTGGCGGTAACAGTTTCCTAGCTAGCCTATTAAAATATTGTTTTTCAAACATCATTTTAACTGTGCCGAAAGGTGTTTGTAATCTGACTACCAAGGATTAATCAGTGAGTATTCAGCGGTTGTTCAGCTGTAACACCTTTCGGTAACACCGGAAGGAACTGCGTGGGCTGAAATAGTGTCAGGTCACCTAACCCTAATCAGGTGCACTCGAGATGTCGGGGTTCGGTTCGAACCGCGGACCTTCCCGTTGCCCTTAATCACTGACCTTTCTCGAGTTTTCCACCATTTGCCCGATACGCATTCGCCCCTTGCTTTCTTCAATGAACGGAGCAGGCAATTACGTGCTTTTAATCTGCTCCTACTCATGACAAGTGGTAATGGCTCGTTCGTACTGAAGCCTACCGATTGGGTCTTATCTGGGTCTTCCAGTGCTGCCAGTGTGACGTCCCAGAGCTGATCGAAACTAGCAATGTAGTTTGAAATGGTATATGGTGTGACTCGGGGCTAAGTATACTTGACTTGACATAAGGAACGAACACTGACTTAACTTGGATAAGGTCTCAGCAACAGAGGCTGAACTTCATGGTGGTCATCAAAAGAGTCGATGTCGAAATTCAAAGGGTAGCAAAAACACACAAAGGGCCCCTAGTGTCTCAACGGGACGAGATGGGCTCAAGTGGTTAGAGCGCGAATTTACCGATCGGAAGGTCCGTGGTTCCAACCCAACCTCTGCCTCTCGACTCCCCCTGTCTAGGCTTAAGCAACCTGGCAGTATTCCAGCCCTCGTGCTTCCCTCGGGTGGCATGGTAGCAAGGCACCGAAAGGGTGTTACAGCTGAACAGTTCAGTTTTTAGTGTCTCAATGCTATTAGACCACTGTCTGTAACTGGGCTGTTTCTCGTTTGGAGTATCCCCATTGCAAAAGTTTCCAAAGCACCGGGAATACTTCCTAAGAATGTCCGCCTCGAGTTGCCTCAACGCAGAAGTACTGCATCTAAGACTCAAGTACTTGGTGCGACTGAAACCCCGTCTGCTGATACTGGGCGTTTAGTAAACGTTCTGTGTTTGATGCTCGTTGTTTGGCTAAGGGACCTCAGTAGGCCAGTGAGTGTACGTTTACGCCGAACAGTTTTTTGGATATCGTTTTACCAGTTCCACCTGTACGCAGACACCCACTAGGCTGATCACTGTTGATTGACGAACATTCAAGATTTGCCCCGCGAAAAGAAGGCGACTGTCCTCAAAATCAATACAAGTACGGTGATAACTTGTCGCAGTTTCTTGCAACCACTGCCACTGCGTCACTCTTGTCTTATCTTCATTAGTTCCTGTTAGGTATTACTGGGTCTCCTTTGGCAGTCGAATGCTGTTGGGGGATGCAACTGACTGGATGGATTCATCGAGATTAACCAGTAAGACTTGTAACGGGCCTTTCATTGCCCTCCACGACAGGCTGACCTTTAGCTTTGTTACAGGATTTCCCGTTTCCGAGCTATTGATAGGGTGATAGCTTGTAGGCACCGTCGGAGCCAGGCCTAACCAAAGTGATGTTAACGTCTTCGCTGGTTGTATCAGTACGAACGTTTAGTTTACTAACATCCAAATACGGTAATTCTTAGTGGACAGATATCGTACCTTGACCGCCAATATGTGCGCAGATTGCTGTATGTCTAAAACAGGTTGGCTCAAGCCATGAGACTAACATCTATCTGCCTCACCCCAGCCACCACAATGAAGTTGGGACGAAACAACGATAGGGTGATAACTGCTGGATTTACTCCAGCCCAGCTTCCTCGATTGCGTTTGTCTAGTTCGAGGCATTCTAGCAGGACCTCAGCCATCATACTTTTTTACTGGTAGCATGGGGGCTGGACAGTTTTTTCGTTTACTTGCAACACGTCTCCGAAATGACTAATCACTTCCGGTAATAATGCCATATATTTCGGTTGGGTTTGATTCTGAAACCTATTGTCATTCAGTTCCTGGAACCAGTAGTTTGGATTTTTTTTTGACATTTTGTCGTCTTAAAGTGGCCAGTACGGCAGTTGATTTAGGAAGACCGTTCTCGGAATAGGAGTTTCCTTGTTGTAGGTTTTCAGTGGGTGACTGTGTAATCGTATTTTAGTGAACCTGTATACTCTGGGTAGTTGAGGATTTTTTCATATGCAGGGATATGTGCCTTCGTTTCTTACGTTGTATACTGTTTTTCTATCCCGACTTTACCATTGCTCTTTTACGTCACAGGAGTTTGCGTGATCTGTGTTCCGAATCCTCGTATGGTACAACCGATATGTACGGTACTGTGAACGTGGGTATGGGACCTCGTTCTGACGCAACACCCATCGACTACGACCCATTGCATTTCATCCGATGTCACGCCAAGGATAACGATGCGGGCGACAGTGAGACCAAAGTGTGGCGCTGCTTGTTCGAGCCGAATCCGCAGCGACCAGATGAAACCACGCATGTGGTTGCTACATGCGGTGGGGAATGTGTCTGTCTGATAAACTGCGAAACGGGTAAAGTGATGAAACGGTTTAAACACATGGAAGAGGTTAGTATTTATGCCCACAAGTCAATACAATGGTATGCTCTGTGGTGGAAGCTGGCTTTTGTTAACAAAGTTGATCTATGTGCCTCATTTCATCATCGGTTTCCTAACTTCTCATCCATGCTGCAGGAGTTCTACACCATCGCCTGGACCACAGTCGAGGTGGAATGTGGCAAAGCAACCAACATCCTCGCTGCAGCCGGTCGAATGCGCGAGATTCGTTTGCTCCATCCGGAGCAACTGGTGTGCTATGCGGAAATGAAGGGACACACAGAAGATATCACTGCAATGATCTTCCACCAAACACAACCCACGATATTGTTTAGCGGAGACTCTAAAGTAAGTCTACATCTTGCTATGCTCGTCCCTGGAGCTCAAAGTAGTTTAAAAGTTGGAGCAGATTTACTGTTTAGAAGGTCCGTAATTCGAACCTAACCTCTGCCTCTTGACTGACCCTGGTAACGTAGCAGTATCCCATCCCTCTACTTTCTTCGGGTAGCATGACAGCTGGAAAGGGTGCTACAGCTGAACGACGACTGTCTCTCCCTGTGACGACGTAGATTATATGGACTGTTTAATTCTGATTGGCGTAGGACGCTTGGCTCTCGCCGAAACTTTTACCTCTTAATTCATGGTTATTCGGATACAGGCACGGCTGAATAAGCTGTCGCGCTTCTTGTGGCGTGCACGTCAGCCATCTGCCGATAGAGCACTAAGTGATACTGAGGAATAAACTGTAATGTAGCATCTACAAATGTATCATAAGGCAGACTGTATAGTATGTAGATAGCATGGCTGAGCATCAGAATACGTGGTTATTTCAGGGTAGTGAGCAGCTTTGAGGATAAGAAGACTTGAGTATTTCAGATATTAACCATTTATTTGGTTGTCGTACCTCCGTTCACACCCTCCTTCGAACCTTTTTGCAGGCTTCCGTACTGGTTTGGGACATTGGAATACCCTCCGTCCCAGACTATAAGACACGATATCAGCTACTGATGCGCTTACGGTGTCCACGTCTGGATGTGAACCCAGTGCTGAATTTGGTCTTTTTACCACACTATGCCTATTTAATTGCCGGCTGTGAGGATGGTCTGTTTGCCTGGAAGGTGACCGAT
Source organism: Opisthorchis viverrini (assembly GCF_000715545.1). Lineage (NCBI taxonomy): Eukaryota > Metazoa > Platyhelminthes > Trematoda > Opisthorchiida > Opisthorchiidae > Opisthorchis > Opisthorchis viverrini. The sequence goes on from NW_008751836.1 coordinate 208,446, forward strand.
CTGCGGCTGGAAAAACGAGAGCGGGAGCCGGACATGGAACTCAAGTTGGACTTTGATCACGAAGTATGCATTGACGCGCTTTCCCAACTGAGCGATAATGCATTAGTGATCAAAGTTGTCGAATCCGGGGAAATCATGGTGTTCGATTTCGCCTCTGTACTCGAACGTCGTAAAGGTTAGTGTTTTTCCGGTTGGTTCGTTCACTCATTCCAATCAATTTTTGTTTTCAACTTGTCATATACCGTGCAGTAGCTGGAAAACGCCTTCGATTCACTGCTTATTTCTTGCTTTTAGCAGTTTATAATGCGGAAATTTGTCGGTGAAGCGTTTTTCACAGTATGTCAACTTCTTAAATCGATCACAGTTAGGTTGCTCGCGATTGGGATCGGCTGAATGCGAGCCCAAGAGCAAAAGTCAATTTGCATATTCCTAGACGCAGTATGTATATGACAGTACTGACAGGCTGTTTACTTCTTGTGTGCTCTCTGGCTCTTGACACACGTGAAATACCGTTGTTTATTAACTGCTCCAGTTATAGTCAAAATGCGCAGCTTCTCAGGCTACTGTATTCCCTTAGTCGATGTACGTACCCGGTTGGCAGTCATGTATAAAGGCATGATGGTCTGTATTCCTGAGTTGTTTTTGGATTTAAAGAACTTATTTCACCAAACTCTCAGAACCAGTGTATCGGATACGTGATGTAGACCACGGCACCAACTGGATCCATCAGTTGAGTAGATTATAGGTGGATGTGGGACGTTGCCCCACGCTTTGTTACTCGTATCTTTAGTGTGCAGAATACTCAGTACTGGCTGAGTAAAGCAAGCGGGTTTCAGAGAAGGCCCCCATGCTTCTTTAATTCACCACTGATATGCGAGGTGACCCCTCTGCAGAAGCCTACTGACCGTAACATGCATTGATTCACCCCGGTCAATTTTACCCTGTTCATCACATTTCTCAGTGCATTCCGTTCATACCCTCTCTCCTTTCCTCTTTCTACACAGGCCTCCAGCGTGTCGTACCGATCGAAATGCGTGGACATCTATTGTGGCAGAAGACCGACGAAATCTACATTAACGTCTCAGTGAGACAAAATCTGGGCGCTGTGTTGTGTGGCGACAATGAGGGTTCAATTTGGATTTATGACCTTGATCCATATCTAGATGACCTGCATGCATCAAGTCGCAAGAAGTTCCATGTAAAGCCTATCAAGGTCAGTGTTGTTTGAACCAGAAGACAAACGAAAATTCTTCAAACAGTTCATATGTATCAGGTGACATCTGGTTGAAATAGCATTGTATAAATAGTCCGTAAACGCCCGACTGACTTCCACCTAATGGGATTTCTGTTCGTTCACACTCATGCGGTGCGAATCCTCGCTTTGCTAAATGAGGACTGGTTGATTCAACGTCCCGTTTTCTTCGATTCGCTTTCAACTGACCAACAGATATTAAATTGCTTTGATGAGCAAGTCATCTATGAAATAAACAGTAGTCTACTTATGGCTGATATGAATCAATCTCGTGTTCCATACCATTGATCTCCTCTGGAAAGACCACACTTTGAAAGCCTCAACTTAACGTTAGTCACTTGGATCTAGAAAGACCACCGCCAAACTCACACATATTTTGGCCAAATTGTATACTGACGAACAATCAGGTGCTTGTTCTCCCGAGGAATGCCCGTCGCAAGTTCAAAAGAGTTCTGACCGGTATACTTTCGTGGGTCAGTCTGTTGTTTGCCGATCTCTTTGTTACGATCTTTCACGATTCTTCTCACCTCTTACACGTTGATCTACAAAACATTATCCTTAGTGGCCCTAGAGAAAACTGATCCACTTTTGTAGTCAAGAGCGTTGGACTTCGTTGCCGGTTCAAGCATTAGCCCTTTAGAAGTGTGTCCTATTAATGCTATCTACACGGTCCAGCTAGATTCAACTATGCCATCCATTTATGTATGTCCCACCCATTCGTCAACTAGTATCGTTTCCTGCACATTGATTATCTGGCAAAACATTTATCTGAAACTTCACTAGCGATAACGAACACCGAAAATCTATCGTTCTGTTTTGTCTTGAACAGCTGATCACACGCAAGTTTAGTGCGACCGTTTGCCTAGCGCAGTCATTTGTATAACGCAAATGGTTTATCGCCGGTCGATTCATATCACACTGGCAACTATCGTCCCCTTGGATGGAGACCAGGGACAAGAGACGCCAGTGATCGAAGACCCTGGCAGATGCCGTTGTCACAGCCTACTACAGTCCTACATCAGACCTGTTGTTTTCATCTTGAGCCGTTCCATCTCGAGATGTAAGGCGATTCGTAGCTAGCAGACCGACAACACTCTCAGTGCGTGGCTGTCCTTCCCGTGCCCCCCCCCCTCCCTGACGGACGAAACTTTACCTTGGCACACTGTTTACATCGGGAAAACTGAACTGACACGAACACGTTCAAATCATTGACGGGTGGTTAATAACTCTCCTACTTGGGTAGTAATAAATGTCTGTTTCATTTCTGTGAAAACAAGTAAATCGGCTAATCGTTTTCAATGCATTCGATGTATTTTATTAACTATTTCCATTTGCATCATGAAAGACTCCAACAGACTGGTACCATACATACAGTGATGAACCGGTGGTTAGAGGGCTGACTGACAGTATCCCAGCCCTCATGCTTCCTTCTGGTGGCCTGGCAGCCAAGCACCGAAAGGGTGCTACAGCTAAATGATTTATTTATTTATTTTTTATACATAAGTGTGTGCAACGACAGACTGAAAAAGTTTACTATCTAAGTCTCACACTTTGACGCATCCAAATTCTCAGATCCATTAGGATTAAATGCAACGTAGCCTATCGTTGTGGTGGCGACTTTGCATCTACTGTCGAAGTATCGTAGCAGTCACGTTCCCCTTTGATGAAGAGAGTAAAACGTGGTTGCGCTGTACTGATCTTCCATTGTCGTTCGAGATACCTTTGTACATGTCTTCTGCTAGTCCTGTTGGGCCGGTTCGATATGCTTAATGCCCTTGAATGGGTACAAAACTATCTTCTTACCTTTTAGATCTTGGAATGGCCCGAGTGTTCTGTCCAGGGCAATCGAGATGAAGATCAACAGCTCAAGGAAAGCATTACTTCGGGCTTTCGAAACCCGGTTGTAAACTCTGTTGAGATGAGTTCGGACGGGTATTACCTGGCCGCCGTTACGGACAATAACCTCGTTTGCATTTGGCGCTACGCACCTCCACTGCAGCAGCAACAGCAGTTTAATCAAATTCAGACGCAACCCGTAACCACGCAACATACGAATGCCATGCGACTGATAGCCAAAACAACTACCGCCTCGAACGCTCGAGACAATTCGTTGGACTCCGTGCTTGGAACAGCAGTTTCTTCCGGTAATGCAGAAGACACGATGTTGGAGCATTTGGGACTTGGTACGCAGCTCACTGGCTAGCCTCTCTCCCATTTTCTCCCTCTGGTACTGTACAGCCCTCCTGTTCTCTTTCTGTTAAACTATCACCGTTATCCTATCCCAACCCCCTCTAATTATTTTTGTTCGTTTGTCATTTTTTTCAAGCGCAACCCGACGACATCCTTGCCGTTGGAGGTATATTCTACTCCCTGGTCTTTACACCCTTTTAGAATATCCATGCGCATCACGACCTTTGTCACATTTTCCTCCCTATGTATACACACGTCATCGCCATGTTTTCTGCGAGAATATACTATCTTTTTCATCCTACTTTCTTGACCTTGTACTGGAATCTAGTTGCGTTGTCGATGCCTTCCTGGTGTGTCTATGGCCCTTATTAGAAATGATGGTGACTCTGGGATCAAGATGTAGTGGATGCCACCGTTATTAGGACGAACGTGGATGGTTCATAGAAACCTCAGCGAGGTAGGTAGACTTAGATAGAAGCGGTCACGTGACCTTTTGTGTAGCAGTTACAGGCTGTTAACTTGGTATTTGTTAGTTCCTCCTTGAGGATACGTGGTACTTTTGGAACAAGTATATTTCAAGTACACAGGAGATTTTTAAGTTAATATTGTGCGATTCGTCAAGGAGCATCGGTTGAAAGCAATCAACGTGGCACATCTGGTGTAAAGCTTGACTGTCTTTCAGAAGAGTTCACCCTAGGCGGTTGTTGAGCGATGTGGTTTCCTTGCACACAGACGAGACGCCATCGGTCACACAGTTGCGATCATGCGATTGACTCTGACTTAGCTTTCAGTTGAAAGTCCGTGGTATGGTTTTCTAGATACACCACTCCCATTTTGAGTAGCAAGAATATCTCTGAGTTCTTACTATAGGGTTCACTCCGAATAGATCGTCCCTCCCCTTGATATGCTTCCTTGAGGGTGTTGTTTACCGCGAGGGTTCCCTTTAAACTGTACGTTGCCGGAGTGATTGTTAATTCTTTCATCATGGAAGGTACAAAAATCTGTTTTCATTGTTGTCATTTTTATTATAGCGCCGTACAGTTTGACCTCACAGACTACTGGGTTATTCACCCAAGAAGCAAAGCCCACTGAAATCGGGAACATTTTCGGAAAGCTTGCTCTCCATGCTTCCATTTTCCTTACCATACTTATCCATGGAGTTTTTTTATCTTGCACTCCAGTTTGACAGCTTGGATCGCTATAGAGTCAAGCGGCGGGAGTTTTTAACTAAAGTTTGTTTGGGCAACAGCATCCTTTAATGCATCCATGCTGTCTTCCATGTTACCAGTCAACAACCTTATGAGTAGTTTATTGTACCGTGAAAAAGTGCTTCGATATCTCTGAAACTGAGTTAACCTTTGTTCAGCACAATTAATTGAAGAATATCGCAATCGAGAGATTCATTTGAGTCTCCTGCTAACACCAAATTAACTCGCACATGGGTGTATTTAGCTAATTGTTCACTGAGTCCATTCAGCAACAAACACTGGGCACCCTTCCCCGTTTGTTCCGGCGCGAATGGGCGTCTTTTCATCTAGACATTCTGGCTTTGTTTTTAGATAATGAATCGCATTGTCTGGTGTTTTTGTCGGGACAACATGAGCTTTCGTCCCAGCTTATCACCAGTGCTCTCGGTTTTCCTCGATCACTTATGTCACATCGTAGCAACGATTGTTTGGCTGGTCTCACTTTCCAACACGTGCCATCCGAAGACAATGATTTCAGTCCAATTGCAAGTGAATTGTGGTCAATTTCTTAAGGTTTGAAAATATTTTCAATTCAAAGTGTAGCCATAAATAACTGTTTCTGATGCTCCCTGAAGTTTTATTTGAGTTCACATAATTCCCTTGCTGAAATTATTGCATATAGCCCTGATTTTCAGGCATTATGAGTCCTGAACGAATTTTTCAGCTCATGTCCACATCAGTTTCTCTGTAAGACGGAGAATAGGACTGGGCGTTGGTAGAAGACTGAAGGTTGTGCGGAAGGTACCACTGCAAATGTCTTTATTAACCGCGATACACGTAACTTGAGTGGTGAATAAATGTGTGTCTAGGTGGATGACCCTGGGGCATCGGGTCAACAACTTCCGTTTATCTGTGCATGGTTATCAGTCAAAGTGCCACATGCTTAGGCCTAATAAAGGCTCACAGACGGGATAAATTGGTGTTTCATGGTGGATTCTAAGCCCTGCCGTGAAACGAGATTAATGCCTGGATATGGGTCCATATCTCTTTCGAAAATGCATCCGACTTTCATGGGTGTCAAGCTGTATATTTGCATCCTTCACCGAACAGTGTGGATCATCGAACAAGAGATTCCGCCAACCCCGAACTAGCTTATTGGTTTGGGCGCAAACCTACTGACTGGAAAGCCCGTGGTTCCAACCCAACCCTAGCATCTCAGCTGCTCCCGTTTAGGCTTGGATCACCTCGTAGTATCTTAACCATCGCGTTTCCTTTATGTGGTGGTATGGAAGATAGACTTACAGCTGAACAATCTTTTATAACTATTGTGTTACTCCACCTCGCAGGATAGCAGACTAACCTATCCCCGCAGTGAGACCAGTTGACACTTGCACAGTGCGGAACTGCTGTTGGAATCACACCATCTTCCTTGATTTTTCGGGTGATATAATATGCAGGATGATGAATAATCCAATGTGCCGAACCTGAGGTGCTTACATCATTTGAAGTTCGGTTTTAAACCGCTAGCTTGGGACATCGGGTTGTTATGTGAGCCGAGACATAATCGTTTTTCTAGGCACATAGTAGTATATTGGACTGCTCGCCTTTCAGAGGATATGAATACAGTATTCCTCTCGATTACGATACAGTGTTCCTCTTCTAGTGATTCGTCTGTCTTACACGCTATTACTCGTGAGATCTCGTGTTTCTCGTACACAAAGCTCCCCCGAATTATTGTCACTCCAATTTTACCGAATTAGGTTGCATATTTACGACGTTGTATTGAAGGAGTACCTTGGTTACTCAATGACATGCATTACATTTTAGCTCACAGTGCGCTGCTCTTTATCTGTCATTTATTGTCGGACAACGCACAACAGACTATTGTGGACATCGGCCCACCGTATCTCAGACAAAAAGCCCATAGAAGCCGCACTAGCAGACACGTCAGACTCGGGAAGGGCCATTTTGATAGGGAAGCACGGGGAGGAAATTCGACTATGAACTCTCCAGCCGTGTTGGAGTAGAGGTTGTCTAATAAAGGGTCGCTATAGAAGGGAGTCGTATATTAATGATAGTACCAAGTCGTACAATGCAATCACAGAAGGGGAAGTGGGATTCCTAATCTGATTCAAACTCCAAATAGGCACAACCTTACTAGTAAGGGTTCTGAAGTTTTAGAGCCTACTGTGCAACATCGTGCCGGCTGCAGTTATAGCACACACTATTGCGGCCGTACTGGGAAAAGAGGGCCGTTAGGTGGAGTGTGAATAGGATTTCATTAGCCTTCTCTTGATGCTTTAAATTGACGATCTAAACGTCTCTCGCCTGTATGGTGCTGGACACTTGATAAGTTTACCATTTGTTTTCACAAACATGATTTAGTTTACCTATTTTTTATTTTAGCGTTGTTCAATGGAGTGTACAGAATCGGCAAACTTCGGCATGCCTCTGTTAAAGTGTGACGCTGAACTCACGGGACTTTCCATTGCTCATGAACTGGATAGCGAAAAGAAACGAACGACTGATATCCTTCTGCCCAATGAATCTGGAGATATCTCGACACAGCCGACCAAATCCGTCTCTTCTGTTCGTTTCTCGGACCTCCATGTGGCACCACTTGTACTCCGGGGACTAACAGATAACGGTTTCTCTCGACCGTCGCCGGTTCAGGTCAAAGCTATCCCCCTCGGTCGTATGGGACTTGATCTAATTGTTCAGGTGTGGTTTGAAGTCTTAATTCGGTCCATTTCTTTTGAATCTATTCTACGCTTAGAAGCCAGCGTCGAAGCAGTTATCAATGGGTCTGTCTGTCTGCTTCGCTACCGTCGTTGCTATCCACGTAACTGTTCCTGAGTAGGTAGATGGTCGTTGAGTTTGTCTAACTCAACGAGCAAACCAACGACCATCCTGGGAAGCTCTTACATCGAGTAATGACGTGCACCGAAAACCGTGGTAACAGTACATTTCCGTTTGCATGTTTAATCGCTATTTACCATAGAAATTCATAGTAGTGCCCAGTTTCCGCGCTGTTTCAGCGATTTACGTCTCGAATTAATCAATTAATCACTTGATCGTTGTTGAGGCATTGAATAGTCCATCGGTCATAACTTGATGGACTGTAGATTTCAGTTCACTCCCTACCCTATCCTCAACTTGTTATCTTTATTTGCTTTGATGAGGGCTAGACCTATCTGATGGCCTTTAATTAAGTCGGTATGTGCTTCCTCGACCACATCTTCATACCCCGTCAAGTGTCACCGCGACACCATATTTACAAATGACCCCCAATCTTGATGTTATTTGACTTCAAGGCTGTGTTTGATTCTATCAGTCGGTCAGGGTTTGCCCCAGAATTTTGTGAACATAATCCGATCCCTATACTCACATACTTCTGGGTGGGTTAGCTTTCCAAAACCTTCCCTACAAAACGTGGTGTCCGACAAGGATGTCTACTATCTCCATTCTCGTTCAACTTCGTCACTGATGAAATGATGAAGCTAATGCTGGAAGGTGTTCGAAGCCTCATTGTTCAGATCTTGGCTGATGAGAGCCTTGTCGATCTGGATTACGCAAATGATATCGCCCTCATCTTTGAGTAGACTGACCACCGTCACATCATCTTTCGGTATGCGCCTTGCATCTTCGTGCTCCAGAACGTGAACATACCGATTACAATTCAATAATCACTGGAGGTTGTGTAGCATTTTACATAACTCGGCAGTTGTATTACGGAAGTGTGTCTAGTGAATTCAGTACAATGACCTCAATGGCTCGAATCACGTTTACTTATTTGCGTCACTTGTGGAATCAAAAAGTCATGTCACTGGGTTTTAATGGTCGCGTGTACCAGGCTACAATAAGGGTAGTGTTGCACTTTGGTTGTGAGAGGTGGCCTCTGCGGAAAGACGGTGTGAGGCGTCTTCAGGTTGTTGACCACCAATGCCTTAAAAGCGTTGCTGATTTTGGATGGCTTCAGCGGATTGGTAACCGGACGATTAGAAAACGGGTATTTGCTCCTGCAGAAGGTAATTCAATCGCAGAAACATCCAGGACCATCGACCACGACAGTTCGACCATGTTCTATACCTGTTGAAATACCGTCTACCAAGACTAATGTTGTTCTCCGTGTCTCCTCAGGGATGGCAGAAATCATGAGGTGGACAACGTATGACTCGATAGAATCAGATTACGAGGAGTTTGAGTGTTGTTCGTGTGGTACAATTTTTCGGACAAGGTTCCCATGACCCCACCTGTGCTGAAAGAAATGGCGGTTGATCGATATCAGTGACGTCCGTGCTGTTAGTTTCTTTCCAGATTGAATGGGTGCCTACACCTCCAGACATTCACTCAGGCAATCGGGATAGAAACTGACAACAAGAACGCCACTGACATCGGTTGGCAGCCATATCTTGTAGTGTCTCCAACCAGGCACAGTGAGGATCACGCGGTCCCCACCCTGGAAGGCGAGTAGCACCGACAGCACCCAAGCGTTTTGTCAGGAACAGACTGGACCTTACCGTGGTGTGACGGTTTGCGCACCTCAGCGATCCATTGAGCTATACTGAAGAGTGTCCCGCGACACTCACAGAGTCTCTCACACCAGGTTGGTCGATGGTTAGAGGTCTGACGAACACAGTCTCCTGGCCCTCCAGGTTGGGGGTTGGAACATGTGGCGACTTGTTCCGTAGAAATGGTAATGCATTTGCATTTCCCGCCAAACACCGCTGCCTTGCGGTTAGGCTTTTGAGCCAAAGGCTTTGGTTGAGGACCTTAATCGTCCTCCTTTCTAGGTGTGGGCGCCCTGGCAGTATCCCAGCCCACGTACAACCATGAATTGCACATACACAAATAAACTCATGCGACATCGGCCGTCGCGTGGTGCCATCAGCCGGGTCGCCTTCATTGCTGCATACAGCAGGGCGGGTAAGCGAAAACAGGCTACTGCTGACGCCTCCCTTCTTTCTCCTTCACACACTTTTTCTTCCCCCTCTTCCCACTCCATTAATAACTCTCTCCTTGTAGGCCCAGCACTTAGGACTGATGACTCCATTCGTCATGCATCGGTTTTGCGTGCAGCATCTGCTCGTCACATGGTGCCGACATCTTCAGGAGTTTGAGTGTTGTTCGTGTGGTACAATTTTTCGGACAAGGTTCCCATGACCCCACCTGTGCTGAAAGAAATGGCGGTTGATCGATATCAGTGACGTCCGTGCTGTTAGTTTCTTTCCAGATTGAATGAGCGCTTCAAAGTACATGCTCCTCAGAATGCTTGATTTAAATCGGCACTTGATCCTCTCCTTCACACACTCCTTTCCCCCTCATTTTTCCACTCTAAGGCTTTACATAGCATCAGATGTACTTAATGGTTGTTCGGTAGAGAAGCACCAATGTCAACACTGTTGTTGCTGTCTCCGGTGATTAGGTCGGAATTCGATGCGGGTTACCTGTAGATCTCGATCCGTCTTCATAACCTACTTTCAACATCCATCCATTGTGCACCAACTTCCGGCGTCAGTATCTTTGTTTCGATTGTCAATTTTGTGACAGCCTTATCCACAACTCGAGTATGGATTGTACTGTCAGAAACTCACTACCGAATCTGATTGTTATGTTGCCTTCATTTCGGTTTCACTTCAATCTCAGTCTTGCAGGTTTTTTATGTCAGATAACTATTTGCGTTTGCGTTTAGGAACCATATTTGGTTCCGTAATGCCGAAAAGTGTAAATTAGTCCAACCAGAGGGACCAACACGGGAGTTTAAGCCATTTGTCCTCCACCGGAGAGTGGCTGTTTGTTGAGGGATCATATTGCATTATGAGGAACACCACTGTGAAAAGTGGTCCTTTTCCGTACGTTCTTCTGTAGAAGGAAGAGGTTTCGCACCGAAGGGTTGTGTGACTAAAACATGTAGTGGTCAAGTCTTACACATCAGACTGATCGCCATGTGAAGCCGAGTCCACTAACATGTCGAAGTATTTGATCCAGTCAATCGGTTTTTAATCACAACTGAAAAAATCTAGTCCGAGAAATCGTGTCCGGCGCAATCTAAAGCCGTCTTGGTATCAGGCTACCATACCAATGGGGATTTTACTCCGTTTTATTCAAACTAAGCATTTTAACCTCCCAAGAGAATTCGAAAACCTATGATGAATTTTCAGAATACTTCAGCCTCCCTTGCACGCAAGATTTTTGTACATCTGGAAATATCCAGGAAGATTTTAAACATAAGGCTGGTTGTCAGAACAACTTGGGTGTAGATTATTGACGATGAGAAACGCTCTTTGTTGAAATACCTTCGGAAATACTAGCTTATTTCCTCAGTCATTTGTTTCGTCTTGCCAGGGGTGGGTATGAGAGCCATGTTTCACACCTTTGATTCTGATTTCTCGAATGGCTGGCTTGCTTTCCAAGGTGGAAACTCGCGATAGGTTCCGCAGTCGTTCATCTGTAGCACCCGGTGCCCAACTGCCATGCCACCCGAAGGTTGCACGAGGGCTGGGATACAGCCAGATTGCTCAAGCCTAGACAGGGGAAGTCGAGATGCAGTGGTCGGTTTCGAACCACGGACTTTCCGGTCAGTAAATTCGCGCTTTAATCACTTGGGCCATTTCGTCCAGGATTCATCAGGAAGCTATCTCTTCAGAGTTAACTTCATGAGTACGGCTGGTACACTCAACTCTCACGCCGATGAAATTCTTGACCGACCCTGATCTGGTTTAGTTGGAATTTTAGCCCTAAATATGCACACAGCACCATTCTTTGAGATATTTATCGGTAGAATTGACCTTCGGAAGAATAGGATGATAACAACATGGTCCCCAATGATCATGATCGTTTGGTTCGTTGTATGAAACTGTGTTTTCGTGGTGGCTTCTCGTTTTTATAAGTTCCTGTTAAGTTTCACCAGGTTGAAGAAACTCTAGTACCTGGTGGTTTCGATGATCGGGCCTGACATCCATCAAACAGCTTTTTCATGTTTCTGTAGTGTGTGTGAATCATGGACCTATCCGGAGTAGTGACCATTGATTTTATCCCGCCATCTCGAAATCGTTTGAAAGGCCTCCTAATACAGACCGATTTTCGCCATTTCACAACACATTCGATGTGGTTCTTATCGATCGTCCTTCCACGACGAAACACCTCTATTGAGGAAAGTTTTGGATCTCTTGAAGGTGGGATACTACATACGATTACATCAGTATGATGGAGCAAACTTATGTACATAATTTCTCTTCGTTTCAGCCGCTGTAGGTGAGAAAATTTTTATGATACTCAGTCATATTCAAACAAAGACCGCATCAAAAACTGTTGCATGAAGAAGCTAATATTGGCAATTGTGTGTCTGTGATTCGTTGTGAGCAGCTGCGGGATTTGTAGAATCTACATTAACGTGCCGCAGTCCTCTTTCTACTTTGCTGCAATTTTTTGGTTGCTTCACACCAAATAGGTGAAAACTGCTGAACTGAACTGACTGAACTCACCAGAGTTCATCAGCACTACATATCCTTGCCTCTGTCGGGCTTTGCGTTTCATACCTCTGACATGCGCAACCAGCCTCGTATCACTACCGCAACCTGGGCTCTCCTGGTTTATCAAATCTGACCAATCGCTGCTGAAAGTTCAAACGTTCTTGTCAATTTAACAACACACAAGAACGATACAGATACAGATTCCACAACTACTCACAAGCGTTCAGGTCAGATCTTTCGACAGGTCACATGCGCTCATGACTCCAACTGGCCGGGAGTTCCTGACAGGCTGATCAACCAATCTATGTAATCAAGACGATTACGGTATCGTCATTCGAGGCGTAAGACAAGCTAATCGCATCCCAAAAAGTGCAGGCATAATCGCCTGTGCAAATTTGGTAATTTAGTCGCTTCCGTCGTTCTCTGGTGGTGTAGTGCAAACACTCACCACGCATACCACACATCCGGAACTACACCCGCAGCACGATGGTGAAGAAATACCACTGGTGAAGTCTTACAAGACCAAAACTCGAGTGCACTACCTCCCTGCTTTCGTGTGGATTGCGCAAGGTTAGAAAGGCTGCTCCCGTAAGACAATGAAGTGCTTTGAATCCTTTCAGGTTTTGTACTATAATCGTACTCACACCTTTCTGAAGCCACCCATAGAAACATATCTGGACGAGACGAGACATGTGATTTCGGCCTACCGCGGTATCAAGTAGCTGATGGATGGTTAATCCCAATTTTTGTTCTCCTTCGACCAACATTTCTGAGTAGTATCTTTTGTTTGTAAATAGTGTGTCCGTAGAAGTCCGCTGCTGAGTGCTCTCGGTTGGAAGATCACAATGTTTGTTCTTTCTTGGACGAACTGATACTGGATCGCGTTTTCCTTTGCATTTGTAGGCCAAATCCGGAACTGGAAAGACCGTTGTTTTTGTGGTCGTATTGCTGGAATCAATCAATACCCAAAGTCCCACATTACAAGCCCTTGTCTTATGTCCAACTCGGGAAATTGCCCTACAGACTCAGATTGTCTTTCAACGTCTGGGAGCGCACATCGCAGGACTCAAGTGTCAGTTGTTCGTTGGAGGTGTGTTTGATTGCGGTGTCATGTGAGCTACATAAGCCTATTTTTCCCTATCAGATAAATCACAAAAACCAAATCAACTTTTTCTTGAACAACCATAGGTTTGCCACTGGCTGACGACCTTCGACGCCTTCAGCATTGTCACGTCGCAATCGGTACACCTGGACGAGTGCGCTATCTCATAGAAACTAGCTACATGCCAGTGGATCAGGTTCGCCACCTTGTGCTCGACGAGGCAGATTTACTCTTGGCCGGTGGGGCAGAAGCAGCAATTACCGGAGGGAGTGCCAATAATGCGTTTCCTGCGGATGTGAACTACATTTGGTGGAGCTTACCCCAAAACAAACAAGTGATTGCATTGTCTGCTACGTATTCAGATTATCTGGCTGAAGAACACTTGCAACGCTATATGAACGATCCGGCATTGGTTCGATTGACATCACACGACCCAGCCCTTGTTGGTGAGTTCATTCTTGACACATTGGTGAATATCGTTTTGTAAGTGAACCAGATTCTTTCACAGCTAACCATCTCATATTCCCGTTGACTCCAGCGATCACAGTTCTATCGCATCTTCTCAACTGTGTATGGTGAACTCTGATCGTGTCCCGTTCCTTATTCCTCAGGTGTACGGCAATTCTTCTGTCTGATCGAGCCTGCCGATCGGTCTCCAGCTTCTGTCTTCTCGTGCAAAGTGGCGTTCCTGTGCAAGCTTCTTAGTTCGGTGGAATTTCAGCAGTGTCTCATCTTCTCTAATTTTCATAGCAGGTATGTTTCTGTTATCAGCATAACAAACACTGCTTGCTCATCAACCTGTAATGACTTGTTCCCCCATCTTTCGCAGTGCCCAAGATCTGTGCAATGCCCTGCATTCTCGTGGCTGGCCCGTGAGCTACATTTCTAGCTCACTGGATCAGGAGGAGCGGTTTCGGGCCTTTAGCCGTCTCAGAGCTTTCCATTGTCGTGTTCTCGTTTCCACTGATTTGGTGAGTACCCGGCTATGTGTACTGTTTGAAACTCATGGTAAAACTGATGTGTGTTTGTTCTTGAACTTGTGCCTTGTGTAGGCAGATTTCCTTACCAAAGACATATTTTATACGGGAAAGTGCACATGTGGCACTCGCAGAGCCTCCCCTGCCAGCTTGGTTAATGGATAGAAGTCTGGCTAACACAATCTCTTGGTCCTCCAGGTTTAGACTAGTGAGACCGCTACCACTGCCTTGCAGTTAGGCTTCCCTGCCAAAGCAGTATCTAAATGGAGTGACATGGGTGCTAACGAACAACTCAACTGAATCCTTTTGAACAAGTAGCAGACATCCTGGTTGGCGTGTAAATCCACTATCCCAATGTGATAATTCTGCACTCCCCTTCCAACTTGTCTTTTTTTCATGATATTGTTCACTTGGTCTTACTGACTAAAACTGTTCACGATTTTCACCATTGGTTCCTCCGTAAACCCCAACTTCGTTTTGTTGTGCAGGCATAAAAATCGCTAGATTTCAGGCTGCATGAAATACCCACTAGCCCAGAGACAGCCATTTATGGTTACACTCATATTTGTGTGATTAGTGCTCAGTATCCCACTTACTCTGGTGAAGAATATTTGTTACAAGCGGGGACGCTGATGTGCTGAAGTTGCCTTTATGACGGGTTGTTTCAAAGAAGCGAACAATCTTTGACCATCCTGGGTAATGTTTTCTCCTGAAAGGTTACTATACGATAGTCACGGTAGTAAGGGACAGTCATAGTTCTCTCTAGTGGAACTAAAGAATAGGAGTTCTAAATTGAGTGAAACATACCTGAACTTGAAAGCAATGCTGTATCGCACAAAAAACGGCACGACTATTTTACATATGCATAAGTATCATGTCACTTCTCTAATGATTTTGATCAATGTCACATGTTGTAGAATATCTTTCTGGAATACGTGCTGTTGGAAACTCGTGTTATCATTCCACCCGCTCTTTTTATGCAAAATACAACACATATTTAAAGGCTAGTTTGTATTCAATATGAGGAGGGAATATGAAGATTATGGCAACCCTTGAAAGCTCTCTTTCGCTTTTATTACGTACCGGTTGTTTTGCTTTAGCGATCGAGAGAAGTATTTGTTTCTTGTGGATATTTAATGACGTCCAAATCACTTTACCTTTCAGACTTCTAGGGGGATTGATGCAGAGAATGTAAATCTTGTGATCAGTTTGGAAGTACCGTGGGAACATGAGATCTACGTGCATCGTGTTGGTAGAGCCGGTCGATTCGGTGAGTAATGGTTGCTAGATAGGCTGATTTGTGCTTCACTTCAGCATTTCGAGTTTTATGTCTATCGTTGATTAACCGTGNGTTGACTCCAGCGATCACAGTTCTATCGCATCTTCTCAACTGTGTATGGTGAACTCTGATCGTGTCCCGTTCCTTATTCCTCAGGTGTACGGCAATTCTTCTGTCTGATCGAGCCTGCCGATCGGTCTCCAGCTTCTGTCTTCTCGTGCAAAGTGGCGTTCCTGTGCAAGCTTCTTAGTTCGGTGGAATTTCAGCAGTGTCTCATCTTCTCTAATTTTCATAGCAGGTATGTTTCTGTTATCAGCATAACAAACACTGCTTGCTCATCAACCTGTAATGACTTGTTCCCCCATCTTTCGCAGTGCCCAAGATCTGTGCAATGCCCTGCATTCTCGTGGCTGGCCCGTGAGCTACATTTCTAGCTCACTGGATCAGGAGGAGCGGTTTCGGGCCTTTAGCCGTCTCAGAGCTTTCCATTGTCGTGTTCTCGTTTCCACTGATTTGGTGAGTACCCGGCTATGTGTACTGTTTGAAACTCATGGTAAAACTGATGTGTGTTTGTTCTTGAACTTGTGCCTTGTGTAGGCAGATTTCCTTACCAAAGACATATTTTATACGGGAAAGTGCACATGTGGCACTCGCAGAGCCTCCCCTGCCAGCTTGGTTAATGGATAGAAGTCTGGCTAACACAATCTCTTGGTCCTCCAGGTTTAGACTAGTGAGACCGCTACCACTGCCTTGCAGTTAGGCTTCCCTGCCAAAGCAGTATCTAAATGGAGTGACATGGGTGCTAACGAACAACTCAACTGAATCCTTTTGAACAAGTAGCAGACATCCTGGTTGGCGTGTAAATCCACTATCTGTGAGTGATAATTCTGCACTCCCCTTCCAACTTGTCTTTTTTTCATGATATTGTTCACTTGGTCTTACTGACTAAAACTGTTCATTTCACCATTCTGCACTCCCCTTCCAACTTGTCTTTTTTTCATGATATTGTTCACTTGGTCTTACTGACTAAAACTGTTCACGATTTTCACCATTGGTTCCTCCGTAAACCCCAACTTCGTTTTGTTGTGCAGGCATAAAAATCGCTAGATTTCAGGCTGCATGAAATACCCACTAGCCCAGAGACAGCCATTTATGGTTACACTCATATTTGTGTGATTAGTGCTCAGTATCCCACTTACTCTGGTGAAGAATATTTGTTACAAGCGGGGACGCTGATGTGCTGAAGTTGCCTTTATGACGGGTTGTTTCAAAGAAGCGAACAATCTTTGACCATCCTGGGTAATGTTTTCTCCTGAAAGGTTACTATACGATAGTCACGGTAGTAAGGGACAGTCATAGTTCTCTCTAGTGGAACTAAAGAATAGGAGTTCTAAATTGAGTGAAACATACCTGAACTTGAAAGCAATGCTGTATCGCACAAAAAACGGCACGACTATTTTACATATGCATAAGTATCATGTCACTTCTCTAATGATTTTGATCAATGTCACATGTTGTAGAATATCTTTCTGGAATACGTGCTGTTGGAAACTCGTGTTATCATTCCACCCGCTCTTTTTATGCAAAATACAACACATATTTAAAGGCTAGTTTGTATTCAATATGAGGAGGGAATATGAAGATTATGGCAACCCTTGAAAGCTCTCTTTCGCTTTTATTACGTACCGGTTGTTTTGCTTTAGCGATCGAGAGAAGTATTTGTTTCTTGTGGATATTTAATGACGTCCAAATCACTTTACCTTTCAGACTTCTAGGGGGATTGATGCAGAGAATGTAAATCTTGTGATCAGTTTGGAAGTACCGTGGGAACATGAGATCTACGTGCATCGTGTTGGTAGAGCCGGTCGATTCGGTGAGTAATGGTTGCTAGATAGGCTGATTTGTGCTTCACTTCAGCATTTCGAGTTTTATGTCTATCGTTGATTAACCGTGTTGTCTTGTTGGCGTCACCCAGACATAAATCGAGCTCTGCTGTTTCTACCACTACTTAGGTTTCAGTTCGCCACACTTATGCTTGTTTGAATTATGGTTATATTACTTCTTGGGTTTTTGTCCAGTTATATGTGACCAAAATTCTCCATTCTGCGGTCATTCTCGGTTTGTTAGATCATATCAGTCCTATATGTGGACTGCCATGCACCTTCCCAAAGCAGTGGACTGAGGAATAGGATACATTTAGTTTCAGAATTGCAACGTGTACACGAGTTGAATTTCGTTACCGCCCTTAAACTCTATTAACTGGTAATCGTCCAGCTGCCAGAGCGTTGGATGATGGTAAGGGGGCCACGAAACGTGTTCGGATTCATCAGCAGCGTGCATCTCACGAATTTCTAGTGACCTCCCGGCTAGTGGCTGGAGACTGAAGCGTTCAGCCACGAGTGCCTGATCAGCAGTGTGATGGGACATAGCATAGCGCTGCTCACCGTTCAAACATGCAGTCCTTTTTCGTGGTCGCGTGTCGCCTAGCTCCTCGAGTGACAACCTGTCACACAGAAGGTATATGTGACCTTGGAGAAGTTCTCTTTTTTGTGCAGATTTGATGGGATCATGGGGAGATTTCCATTCCCAAGAAGATTAAAGCTGCTGTACGATGCATCTCGACTAACTTCAATCATAAGATGGAATTTAGATTGAAATACGATTTACAATCATGCGTATAATGCTCAGTTTCGAAGTAGGGTCTTATTATAAATGATTGACTGTTGTTGGATTGAGCGTACAACGAAGTATCATCTCGTAAAATCCTCAAGGATTAGCAAAGAACGTAGATCATGCAGACATTAGTGGTCTATCGACTATGAACACACAGTGCAGACCTGAAACGTAGTTTTGCGATTTAATTCCAACTAACAACGGCAAGAGCTTCACGATCCAACGGTGACGCTAGCATTAGTACACCCACACCGTACTCTACTGTATGCTGACAATCCGAAGGTCCGTATTCTTGCAGACTCAAGAACAACTTACATACACTCGTCGTTGATCATCGCCCTCACATTTTGTCCGGAATTCTGGGATTGCATACTTCTGTGACTTGGGACCGGCCTCATGTGAATAACCTATCCAATCGTCCTGTCTATCATTCTGGAGGTCGATTTATTGGTGTGATTTGAGAGCTACCGGGACTGATTCAGTAACGACAGATCAGGATATAAATCTGATCCATAGTGGTACTCCGGCGCGAACACACGCATTCACGCTGCTCGAACACTTTTCATGCGGTTATAAAATAGTCATTCAGCCGTAACATCCTTTTGCTGCTCTGCTACTCTACCCATGTCACACCGAGAGACACACTGAGGCACAAGGACTGAGATAATGTTAAGTTGCCCAAGCCTAGACAAGAGCGACTGAGATGCCGAGGTTGGGTTTGAACCGCGGGCGCTCTGACCAATAAGTTAGCTTCCTGGCCACTGAGTCTGTCTCGTCTCCTCTGTCTCCCCTCTGCCCACCTCGGATACATGTTTTTTTCACCGTTGCTACTGTGAGTACGGTTATATATATATCTATGACTCAGCGGATATGTGCCATCCTGCTTCCTGTATAGGCCAGGCGCTCACTAAGCACCTGGTTCATGCAGATGTTTGACAAGTATTTAGCCACCCCTCGACGTCTCCTGTCTAGACTTGGCAACCTGGCAGTATCCCGGCCCTCGTGTAACCTTCGGGTGGCATGGCAGTTAGGCACCGAACGGGTGCTACAGCTGAACGATTTAGCCACACGGAGGTAGTGTGGTTCGATTAGTCAAATCTTCCTTACTTTTCAGTGTCATTAGCTTCCCTACTCCCATGAGGCTGTCTTTTCTGTTCGAACCCGGAGTGGAAAATTTTTTCCTACCTCCTTATGGTTCGCTTCATATGACGACAACCGATGAATCGATGATCCGCGGGGCTTTCCTGTTCTTGTTTTTGTTGCACTTGCTCTTGAATTCGTAATTTCCATAGTTTAAGTGCCATAGACTAGAGCTCCGCTAATTTTGGCTCAGTGCTGACGTTTGTCTTCTGTCGCACGAAGATTTGGACTTCGAGACAACTGGGTCGTTGCCAGTCGCCCGAGTTCGAACCGAACTCAGCTGAAACAACCTATTTAAACAAACAAATGAACAAACATTTTTATGCTTGAGGGAAGTTTGACTAGCAGAACTCATCCGTCAATTGAAAAGAGAGATCCGAAGAATATTTGTTCTATTACATCCAGTACCCATATCTAACCGCTTCTCTGTCCCCTCGTAGGAAGCTACGGTGCCTCTGTTTTAGTTGTGGCAAACCTACCTGACGAGACACGTTTGTTGCAACGCTTGCAGAGCAAATGCGCGACGAAGATTTGTCAGCTCCCCGGTGAGTGCCTGATGAAGTGCGTAATTGATATCCGAACGTTCACACGTCTTCCTCTTATTCGTGCAAGTTTCAAGGCTGCTCTCTCTGTCTGTTTACCGTATTTCAGACCGTTTTGGGTGACGTTTCACCTGATTCCACTCAGTAGGCCTGTCCCTTTGCTACATTTGCTCTTGAGAATAGACGTTTCGCCCCCCCCCCCCCACTTTCTGGGACTTAATTTTTCAACTGTTCTCTGCCAGGAATTACTTACATCATTTTTGGTTGAAAGGATGTGTGAACCATCGACTCACGTCTTATTTGAAAAGGAGACTGACCACTTGATAAACCCAGAAATTTAGAAAACCGAGACTGTTTCATTCTGCGGTTAGTACGCTTACTACATATAACTCTATAATTTGCGCGCCCCTGCAATGATAGGTTGCGTTGAGTGCTGTAATAGTATTCCTTTGGCCTCCACGGAATTCTTTTCATGTGAGAGATCCTTGTAATATGAAGCATGCGACCACGGGTTCACTGACCTTGAAGCTCACTATTTTTGTTCGGTTGGGTAGCTATAAGCTTCATACCAGTTCACTGGATTAGCCAACCCTTACTATTTAACCTCAGCGAACTGAACACGGAGCAAAGTGCGCTAAAGCATGGTCCATCTGAATTCACTTTCAGATATTTTCATCGTTCATAGCCCACACGAGCTGACGCGCTCAGCTGTACGAGTTCCTTCAAATCGATTTTACTCGTGATTTCGGCTCTTGTATGAAAACGTTCAAATGTCCAGCCTCTTTTCCTCGTTCAACGTTGAAGTGTTTTAAAATAGCAAACTAATTTATTGTTGTCCCATCACGTTTAACCGTATCATTCTCACTCGTGAGCTGTGTCCATGCACACAAATAACTTTAAAGCCATATGACTTCATACGGTAGACTCATTAGCCTGTTTGTATATCCATTTCAGATCCGGTTCCAGCCGATCTGGCGGCACCAGACTGTCCGTTGGATCTCGACAGTCTTGTCACTGTGGTATCTTGTTTGAAAGGTAAGCCGGGTCAAAAACCGCCTGACCCAGGCAAGACCCGGATGAGACCAACCAAGCGACTCAGTGAGCAGCAAACGGAATTCAACCCCCGAAATGTGGAGCAAGTAGGAGCCTACAAGAGTAACGACAGTCATAAGCTCACGACCTTTCAAAACGCTAGTCCGTGCAAAGAAAGCGTCCTCAAGCTTGCCACTGACCTCTCGGACTACATCAGTAGTTTTCAGTCTCTGGTACGCCGTTCGTTTCATTTTCATCAATACAATGATGTAGAATCTTGTGTATAAATTTACCTCTGTTTGAAGACTGCTTTGATTCGCATTGTATTACTCTTTTGAACTGCAAGTAGTAGACCTTTATTTCCACATAATGGACCTTCATCGTGAACCACACGTGACTTGAATAGTTAGTATCAAATGAGCAGTTGTTATTCTTGGTTCTCAGTTTTATCACTGCCAGCGTTCTGATAAACAATTCGTTTACTAACGTGTTGAAGAATGTTGGACCATTTGTGATCATCGGAGTTTTCATAAGACCTCTGTGCTGGTGGACATTCAGGTTAGCGGTCTATGGGTGAGGTGATCGTACTGAAATGTTTGTGCTAGGACAAACCCTTCTGAGCATACATTGCTGTTCATTCGTCGCAGTCTTTCAGTTCTACTCAAATTGTGTACTACCATGTGCCTGCCTCCCTATTCTCATCAATTTTTGTGTGTATCCTTTACCGTACTAATATTTGGTGTCCTTCGTTATTTCAGAGGTTACCACCCCCTAAGCTAGCGATAGAGCTGCAGTGAACTGACTTTTTCTCTGATGGTATCATTAGTGTTGATTGCTGGCTGCTCGCTGCTTCGTGACCATGTGGGTTATTTGTCTAATTCTGGAAATAGGTACGAAGGGAGACCAGTGTAACTTAGTGTTTGCTGACCACATCTATTCCGTCGAATGCCAGGCAATATAGGCTAGCGCTGGCATCCGTTCACGGCCGTATCTGGCGCATGCGATCGCTCTTCATAAGTGCCTGAGTAACATTCGAACCGTTGAACTAACGATTTCCAGGCGAATATTTTCATATCCTATTCACTAACATTCAGGAGGTACTGATCATCCAAGCGTTTTAGATGTACCAGCGTTTCTGTCGTCTTAGTCATACATTAATTTAAAAATACCCTGGTCTTGCTCACTTGTCTTTTCCATTCAATAGCTTTTCCAGAAATCTGAAGCTGCCGCCGACCGCGTGAAATCAACAGAGAAATTGCACGAGCTTGAGGAACATTTGCTGAAGCATTTGGATGAATTGCTAGTCCCACCACGTTTATCCAAGCCATCTGAAGATGTAATTAAAGCTCAGAAGACTTTACCACGGAAAGAACCTCCAAAGTACGTCGAAGAAGTACCATCAGTCAACGCCGCAGACGTCACTTTCGAGCAGACCGGTGGAGCGGATGGCACCGGTGACTTTGTTTGGAATAAGAAACAACTTTCAGCCTGGAATGAGTACAACAAGCTGCTAAGTTATTTGCAGTCCTATTACTCTTCCTGGTACAATGCACAAGCCGAGTACACAGAAGCTGTGAATAAACTACAGCACTTGCGCGAAATGCAGGCCGATCGTCATAAATGAAGTCGCGCGCCGTATCTCATCTCACAGTTGACCATGGTATGCTCTCCCTCTCACTGCCAGAATCATGATATTTTCATATCTTTGTACAGTGACCAAAACACCGATAACTCTGCTTTTATTATACACACTTCACTGAAGATAACTCCCAATGAGAGTGATATTCAATTGGGTAGAAGGGAGTGAACCCTCGACTAGTCCCGCCAGTTATTTCATCCTTCAGGGTTGGTTGCACTATTGCACTTATCATCATCCAAGAGCCACACACAGAACTAGATATTTGTGCTGTGACCCTCGATACTTCTCATTACTTCGTGGTTGATGTCACTTAATTGTTGACGTAATTTCCCACGCCGTTGATCGGCTTGGTCGACACCCTAGCCCTAAAACGATAGCACTTTTGTCACAGGTCAAACGGTTGTGATATATCTTCAATGGTTAACGCTCTACTAGAACCCGAAAATTAGTTATACGAAGGAGAAAACGGGGCGCACTAACAATATCTGCCTGTTGAGTAAAGTTATTAGAACAGGTATATATGCGAACAAGGGACTTATCGTTTTGCAGGTACAGTTTGATAAATCCTGTTGCAAGTCCGGATGCAGGTTTCGTGTCTTCTTCGCTGTTGTAGCAGCCACAGGTATTCCTGAATATCCGTGAGTTAAGCGCCTGAGCGGCTCTGCTCCGAGTCGGGTGACGTAGTCTGTTGAGTTGTGTTGCTGTGCTGTGCTATTATCCTATATACAAGAACGTTTGCGTGTGTGTGGGTGTCAGCAAGTGACTTGTTGCTACCTTATCAGTCGGTAAACAGTTGATGTCAGATGAGTCACCCTTGCGTGGAGGGAAAGAATGCGAGTCTTGGGATCTAGGGCTTGACTGTGAGCTGTGTAGTCAAGTTGGTCACGATTCTGTAGCGTGATTTGTGGGTAAAAATACAAGTCTCGTGATCTAGCGAGTGGCGGTGACCTGTACAGTCATGTACGTGGCGGAAGGGTGGCTACACAGTCCCGTGATGGTGGAAGGTACAACGTGGCCAGTGATCCTATGGATTACTCGTCTTTTGTGCCCCAGGTGACAAGGGAAGACTAACACCATGGAGATTCAGCGGGACGGTGCATCTGCATACATCTCTTGCAGGTGTCTAGGGGTTCAAAACATTGAAATATCACCCAGTGAAGATTATCTCGTATACTCTTACAAGCGCATCTAAAGAATGTTGAGAACGCTTGTGTAAAACTCAAATTTCACAGGTGAGTTGGGGCGTTCAACGGGAACCAAACGGCGATATGGACGTGTGGTACCGCACATGAAACATCATTTAAAACTTGTCAGTATGAGCTTTAATGTCTTGATGACCTAACGATTCACTACAAATTGATCGTACAGACTGAATGAGGTTTTCGTGACAAAACTTATGAAAATCGGGAACCGTCTCACCTATTTGGAGAAAAACCTAACTACTGTGAAGTTTCTGAGATCCCATTTTAGGGCATTTTGAGCATACACAGCGCATTACTAAAGTCACCTGCTTTTATTGCTCATTCGAGCACTAGTCTCAAGCATCAAATTTGCCGCAACAAAACTGGGTCGGTTTCAGATTTCGCAAACAATTTGTTGGGTGGTACACGGTTTCTCAAAAATTCTGTACGGTATCGCATAGTGGAAGTTACCTAGGCGTGCATTACAAAATAAAAGTGGCTAGTTGCATCCAACAAGTGTATCGAAGTCCTCTGCGTTTGAAAAATACAAACATCAGGAAGATCCGTCGACTGACGGGAAGCATGAGAGAGGAATTCATATCCATCCGTAAGAAGTTGATGTGAACTGATAAATACAGATCCAGACGGGTCACGTTGGAAAGGCGGTGTTTTTGAGTAGCCTAAATCAGCGAAGGACTTAGTGGTGGGAAGATACAACAGCGACCCACCAAGTTCCATTTTGTCTGGTTGTACCCATGCCAAACAATACGCTACAATTTTCAGTGGCCACAGTGCCATCGGCCATTTGTAATGGCTGTGGGGACTACCCTTATAGAGGTTAACCGATTAAGTAAAATCTGACTGTTCACAAGGTTGCTGAAACTCTTCCAGGCCACAGTGCCATCGGCCATTTGTAATGGCTGTGGGGACTACCCTTATAGAGGTTAACCGATTAAGTAAAATCTGACTGTTCACAAGGTTGCTGAAAACTCTTCCACAGCCCACGATCGGTTTCGTCCTTCTTGGGGCTCATTAATTAGGCGCAGTCCCCAAGAAGGGCGAAACTGGTCGTGGGCTGTCGATGAGTTTTCAGCAACCTTATGAGTAGTTTTCATCATGAAAATATACTACGATTTCTCGAATATCGTGGCAGCTGAAACATGAGGCTGTCTGTGTGCAGCACATTCATTTGTAGAATATCATAAACGAGAGATTCAGTTGAGTCTATCGTGATAACCAAATTGATTTGCAAATGAGTGTATTTCTCAAAAATATGACTGTGTTTAACCGTATCTTCAGAAATTTTAAATGGTATCAGCTTCCGGAACCCTCGTATGCGATTTTGGAATGAAACCTTGGGACAACCGACAACTTTCCATCTATCATTCGAGAATGAGGTTTTTCAGGAACTTCTATACATATGGGTGGCTACCTACACTGATCCCTGTAATTTGGGATAATTCCACCACGCTGATCGTTTGTTGACGCTGCGACGGGCACTGCCACGAATCCTGCAGAGTGTTTGTGATCACTGATGAATCAAAGTCTTGGAACTGTTCGTAATGCGAAAGTCTGACAAAGGTGCAACATAAACTAATGTATGAAATGCAGAATGATTTCAACGTAATCATTGTTTTAGGTAGTTGAGGTACGTTTGTCATATTATTACAACTAGTTTTGTCTAATTATCACCCGTGAAATCAATGGTCGAACGGAAATTCGGTGGTATGCAGGTAGCTGGAAGTGGAGGAAGATAGTTACCATTGTATTATTCCGCCAGGTTATTTTTAGTTTCGTGTGCCATTCATGTGATAGATTGATGACAATTTGTTATTCCAGGCAGGAACTCCATGGTTCACGGTCACATCGCTCCCACTTGAGCAGTTGTCCCCTTGTCCTCATGCAATTATTCTGGTGAGTTCACACCAAAAGAGGGAAGCACTGGGCTCGTGTCCCGCTCCGCCAGCAACCAATCAAAAATTGTCCACAAGGCTTCAATTCATCGTGGCACTACCTGAATGGGATGTCCTGACAGCTGGGTCAAGGGGTCGACACAATCAAGGCATTTAATGGATCGTCTGGACTCGTCTAATATTCGGAGATGGAAATTCATGACAAAATCAAACAGTAAATAAGAGAACCTTGAGACGTGCGCGTCCAGTTGGCTTATTTCATTTGAAAGGGTTCATATGTGGACTTATAAAAACGGGGTGATGCAGCACTAAGTGGAGTCAAAAGGATGTGTCACATCGCCTGAGAATTCAGGTATGTTCCGCGTGCATTGGTGGAGTAGTGGTAACACGCTTTCTTCGGATGTCACATGTCTGAGTTCAAACCTCGGTAAGTCCAACGGTCTGCATTGCAATAAGCTCCNATTGGTGTGGACTCAACAGAATAATTGCGCCAGGACAGGAGAACGACTGTTCAAAATGTGAACATGGATTCTACAAATCCCGCAACCACCACCAACAAATCCACGGTTGAGTACCGTTTCAGGAAATAATGTACTTGAGGGCTAGGTAGGAAAAATCATATTCTAACGATTCATTTCGTTTCTGTCGTGTTACTGAGAACGTTGTTTCCCTGTCAGATGTAGTTAGGAGAGATCACAAGCCGATTCAGTGACTATGTGGCATAAAGAAAGTTATGTATGGGTCCAAAGCCTGTCCCTTGGTAAAATGGATGAGTTGAAGATAGGAATGACAGATAGAAGGTGAAATCTGAGGATAAAACTTTCACTCAATCCACAAAGTAGGACGCAGTGAGGCCGTCTTCCAAAAATGGATGACGTAAGTCGAATTTTTCGCGTTCAGTTTGCATCTGTTGCACTCGAGTTTTGCAGCCTCTCGGCAAGTAAAATGAGGTATTGGAATTTCTGTGCGCTCATGATCGGCACTGACGAAAGTAGTGAACAGCTGTTTCAAAGGATGTTTTAAAATTTAGGTATTGTGAGGTGAATGTTCGCAATTACGAAAAACGGATAACCTTGATAGGGGGATGTTAGTCGGTTTTCATCTCTCAGGTTATGAAACACCGACAGGGTTCGAGTACTATCGGTATATTCCACACTATGTCCGTTGGCTCCTTAAGGAGACGAACAATTCCTCAACACACTGACTGACTTTGTAGCTTTTCCAGAAAGCTGAAAATGTGCCAACAGCGAGAACGAGCTCATTCAGCTCGGTGTTCACAGTATACCTCAAACCTTTCTTCCTTTCTCAACAGTGGTGGTGCTGTCAGGCACATAAGACAGGTAATGATGGCTAGTTCTGAAATACAGACCTCGATTTGTTAACGGTTTCCGATGCTTTAATCATACAAACGAATTCCACACAGTATTGAACCAGGGATGATAATACGGAATTACAGATGATTGTGCAGGCCAGTAGAATTTTGACCAAATATAGGATGTTGGGATGACACAAGACGTAGCCTCTGATAAAACCCCCGGAGGAACGCACGTTCCACTGTGCTCACAGAATACAAGAATGACCAATATGACTTTCCATGCATAGCGCCCGGATGCATATTTTGTTGATCGCAAAAAAGGGCAGTTCACTTTTTAGGTCGTCTCGGGAACGACTCCAGGCGACTATTCCTACGGGAACATACCCGAGCAAAGCAAGAGGAATTCGTCTCTGGTGCATACTAAAATCTGAAAATAAGCGGGCCATCAAGCGAAGACTTCAGGTCTTATGCTCTGGCAGGACTCCAGAGGCTTCTCGATAGACAGAAAGTTGAGGCCAGGAATTCCACTGGATTAGCTCCCGCAGGCGTAAACAACCAACAGCTGTTTGGAGTAGCTAGTGTAAACAGCACTGAAAGTATGCAGGTCTTGCGGCAGAACAACGACGAAGAATTGAGTTTGGTTGGGAACCACAATGACATCACGCTGATGTTCCAGGATAGACGAAAGTGCACCGCACCTTCATGTCTGTTTAATGATATCGGTTGTTGGAGTAAAAAGGATCCTTTTCATGCGTTAGTGATTTATTTGGATAACTGTGAATGAATATATTGAAAATCCCGATTCACATGACAGCCTTTACAGATTGTATACTTCTTGAAAGGAAAGTCCACGCAGCATTGTGGCTTAAACAATGTAGAAGCGAAATTTCGGGGGATCACGATCGTGAGCTGAGAAATACGGTGGTCTTCGCTGATTTACAGCAATCGTGCTATAAGAGAGAAAAGAAGAGGATAATTTGGAGGCATTCGAAGGTGTTTTAAACCCAACTAGTGAAGGATATCATAAGGTAATTGTCCTTCAAGTGGGGTAGCAAAGGTATGACGGCCAGAAGCGTTATTGACAGAATAAGCAAACATAAATTAGTGCACTCCCTTGTGTTTTTTTCACGCTCGGTGAGAATAACTTAGAGCAGTAGTGTCGCAGATAAGCATGAGCAGAAGGACACATCGGAATTTTTGTGGAGTTCTTAAAATTTAAACAACAGAATGAGCTTATTTAGAGCTTAACCTCTGGTGCAAGTGAATGTTTGGGCAACGGACGCATAGAGAGGGGTTATTTTCAGCTCAAGCCATCCGAACCACCATGGTTCAACTCCTAAAAGGATGCAGCGGAAACGGTATAGAATAAATATAAGTTACAAGGACAGCTTTTTGTTAAAAGAGCGCCGAACGTCCTTAATGGTCAGCCCAAATCTTACAGAGTAAGGAGGCGATAGTGTTAGACAAAATTCCATGGGTAGAAGTTGTGACTTCTGTTGCTCCAGGTGAATGAGGCAAAACAGTAGAACGCAGAGATGATGTGCTTCGGATTCCTGAAATTGGACCCGACGGTAAACAAAGATATGTTAGACCAATGCATATAGACCGAATAGGTGAAGGAACAGTGGCAGTCCATTTTAAATTCAGCAGAAGAGCAGCACACTACAACGGCCCCCGACAAACGTGACAGGGATTCCACATGAATTAAAGTTTGATGAAAGTAGGGGCTGCGCTAAAAAGGAACGAGTGCGTTGGCAGTTTCCACACAATTTGCAGATTGATTTATGCTGG
>NW_008751836.1:237173-238732 GCF_000715545.1 Opisthorchis viverrini
GGCAGACAACAGGGAAGAGCGTTATTCTCACGGGAAATGAACAGAATGGGAAGTAGACTGCTTTACTGAAAAACTCAAATGATGTTCGGCAGCGCAGAGGACAGAATGCCTATGATTCATAACTGGGCTCCTTAACCATCAGTCTAGGTATCTATTAATGGCTTAAGACTAATTTCTCTTGTTGGCCGGCGTGGTAAACTTGTTTGTAGGCCTGTTTTATATCCAGAAGGGCTGCAACAACGGAGTGCCCGCTGTCATATTCTGGCGTGATGGTACAAAAATGGACTGACAATCATAAACGGATCTTCGAATCAAGGACACATGACGTTTGTACTCCGTCACCAGGCCAAAATATTCTAGATTTCCCAAAAACAAAAGTGTAATGCTCTCTTCTGTATTCAAAAGCAGTTATTCAGGAAACAGATTTATGATGAGGTTCTTTCACAGGCTGTTTTCATTTCGAGGGGGAGTCCTTTGGCTGAGCTCTGAAGAAATTTCCAGACAGAAATAAGGCTTTCATGCCTCTAGCCTTTAGAAACTCAAAAGGCAGAATCCTTTATGATGTACAAGAGGCCAGAATGATTGTGAAAGAGTGGACGACGGCTATTTTGGAATTAGATGACTTGGACGCGCAATATCCGCACAACAGAATTGACTTCTTGAAAGCTAAGCCGTTCCCAGAGCGACAACTCCATATTGTTGGGTTTGAACCCGGGTATCGAACCCGGATCCTCCAGACGGCAAGCGAACGCGCTGCCAACTACATTCGACCTGACGCACGGAGCGGCTGATTATTTTGTATTAGCCATGCATCACGCCTGCCGGATAGCTTTTGCTGAGCTTTGTTTTAAACGGACGAAACCGCGTAATCTGACCTGTCGCGCGACACGAGCGGCTGCGTCGACGCCGACCGAAAGACAGTCCCTCACATCCCGAACGTGCTGGCTCCTGCGCCATTACGGCCAATTCACACTGTCAGACTGCCCATATATGTACGTCTGTGCACCGTTTGGTACTTACTTGCTGTTGCCACTATAGAAATCCGTGCTGCGCCAGTGACTACTTCCCGCTCCTGCTGATTGCGTCATTGTTGATTGCACGTTCGCTTAGTTCATGATGCTTACCAATCCGTTTTTCTGTAGAACCAGTTCCTGTCAGTCTTCAATATATCATCTTCCGCCCCACGTCTGTCTGCTCCTATTGACTACTGCGTATAATCTAATAGTCGCAATCGTCCTGTGAGATCCTTAACCGTCCGGATCTTATACCCTGGATCAAATGAAAGTATTGTTAGTGCACAGGTGATGATAGCTATATTACAAATCTGACGGTGTATGTGCACTCATAGAAGCTTTTAAGCATGGTTGCAATACGTACAATGTGATACAATGTGAAATAGGAGCGAGTCTAAAGGGAAGTTATCGTATGAGAGAATCCCTTGGTAAAAGTCTGGACGGTGGGAAGGTGTTTTGTTCGCAGTATGGCTGCTACACGTGTTCCATGATTGTCCGTGGGCTTGGAGTTCTTGGCTTACTCCTTGCTCCCTGCGCGCGCGCGAG
>NW_008751836.1:239061-246063 GCF_000715545.1 Opisthorchis viverrini
TCATCTTCCGCCCCACGTCTGTCTGCTCCTATTGACTACTGCGTATAATCTAATAGTCGCAATCGTCCTGTGAGATCCTTAACCGTCCGGATCTTATACCCTGGATCAAATGAAAGTATTGTTAGTGCACAGGTGATGATAGCTATATTACAAATCTGACGGTGTATGTGCACTCATAGAAGCTTTTAAGCATGGTTGCAATACGTACAATGTGATACAATGTGAAATAGGAGCGAGTCTAAAGGGAAGTTATCGTATGAGAGAATCCCTTGGTAAAAGTCTGGACGGTGGGAAGGTGTTTTGTTCGCAGTATGGCTGCTACACGTGTTCCATGATTGTCCGTGGGCTTGGAGTTCTTGGCTTACTCCTTGCTCCCTGCGCGCGCGCGAGTCTGTGTCCTGACTGGTTTCGGTTTCCCTAGGTCCAGTGCGTGTACGTGGGCGCGTCGGCACATGAGTGGTTGCTACGCTGACTGGGCGGTGCGAAAAATTGATGTCCGATGAGTCAGCCTAATGTGACGTGTTTGTGAGTATGAGAAAATGGCAGTCCTCGCGATCTAATGAGCGACTGTTAGCTGAACAGTCAAGTATGTGGGTGACTGGTTTGCTACATATGGAACCAAAAACGCGGTAAATTACCCAGCCCCAAATTGTGTGGTTCCAGCAAAGCTAGAGGCGTCATTGACAGTTATAAAGGCCATACCGCCGGTGAGTGCTTGCCCTGGCGACCGCTAATCCATCTGGATGACTCAATTATTTCCGAAGTGTCCTTATTGACGGTTGAAGCCTGATGAGCCTCAACTAGCTGCAAAGTAACAAAAATGAGCTGGCGGACCAGAGCACTGTGCTTCATTCTTCGCCGGTATATTTACCTGTTTAAGATACCCTGAGCCCAGAAAAACGTTTGTTTCTAGTTACCTTCAGAATTAGTTCCTAGAATTTTGAAATGTGAATTGTCGCTTAATTTCTGCCATTTTGCATCTTATTCCAAAAATGGCCACGGTCCTCTCTTATCAACCAGTTGCGTTTTGATTGTGCAAACCAATTTATCGTTCAAAATCCATATCCGATGATGATCCCCGTATACTTACCTTCCGCCGATGCAGTAAACGCTTTCCTCCGAAGATCCAGTACCCGTCTCCTTTCTGCACTAGGACAGGTTGAGATCGCGAATCAATAGGGACTGTCGCGCTTGTTCTCAAAAGGCGTAGCAACTCACACGGCAACATTTCTACACAATCTATGGTCATACATCCCTCACACACAAAACCTTTCGATATTTATTACCGTAATCCGAAAAATGCGTGTCACGTGGATGTGTTCAGGGTTTCTGTTCTCAGGAGGAAATCAGCTTCCCGGAAAATGGTTGAAAACACTATCGTAGAACGTATGCAGCTCACCCCAAGCATTCCGTGTCATGAGACGGATAATGAAGTCGACCAGTTGAGCATCGTACGCTCCTACCCCTGGGATCTCTATCCGATTGTAGTAGGGCATAAAGTGAACAAAAAACTAAATGAGCCAATAGAAGTTCTTTCATCTCCGAAGCGCCAACCGAAAAAAAATGACAGGTGGTGTACACAACCGCAACAGAAACTCGGAAAAGCACACTGGCCTACAAATTTAACAACAGCGCCTGGTTCTGCAGGCAGCGCGACTTAGTGCGGGCGGGATCGGAGACGCATTCCGAGGGTATTCCTTTAGCATACGGAGCAATGGGTCGGTGTGGCTTTTGTGAGACCGGAAAATTGAGAGAGCTCAGGGTTGTCATCTAGGAAACCCGGAGTCAGCCTTCTACAAGGCCGTCTGAGCTCGACTGTCCTGCTAGGTGATGGAATTCGGATCCTTTTCATATGGTGTTCCAGAGGGCCGGGAACTCACGAACACTAGCACCTTTCAAAAGGACTTATTTGCATGCTGAACACCACGGACTGATGTAGGATGACGGGTATTGGAACAAGGGAAATTTTGCGCGTGAGCACATAAGCACTTTATACACTACGCGTGACTGAACGCTGCCCGTTGCCTGGCCCTACCAGCTTGCCTGAGAGGTCAGGGATCCTGGGCGGGGCAGTGCTCGAGGAAAACTCCGATATAGCTTAGCAACGCCGCTGCAGGTGAAGTGGTTGGTGCATTTTGCATCGTGCTGATGTCCTCTTGGTGATGAAAGGGGCCCGTCAGACCGAAAGCACTTTAGGAACGGCCTGACCGGCCTTGAAGTCTTTTTGTAATGCCGACAGACCCTTCGTGCAAAGCCCGGGTTTGTCTCACCGGCGTTGGAGAAGCGTCTGCGCCGGGCACCGAATGCCAGGTCTGCCTTCTTAACAAGGTTTGGTGGTCAGACGCAGCAATGCACGTACCCCTGAGAGTGCATCTCATTTTCACGCAGTGTAAACGAAACCATTGAGTGAGGTACGCCTGATGGGACAGGACACCCCCATTGGACGAATAGAGGGCACGGCCTCGAATGAAGAAGAAGCAGATACACAAGAAGCTGTGGTGGAAGTGATGCCGAAGGCGGCGCCAATAGCGTCTACTAGGGAGTACATATCAAAGTATATCTACATCGTAGTGTGAACTCTGTGGAAGCACCGTGGGAAGGTAATCATCTTCCTCGCGGACACTTTTGTAGACATAACACGGAAAGAAACCTGGTGAGTCGAAGCTCACCAAGCAGTTGTACATCATCAGTGCCCACATATAGATCAACGCAAATGGCAAGGACCAGATACTACAGTAGATAACTTGCATGGGATGTGTATGTTGTCCAAAATCTGTACTTTGTAGTCAAGGTAACAAAATTCTCGGGAAGGGTATCTTCCCATGGTCATGGGTAAGACGTAGAAGCGTGACTTTCGGCCACTTAGAACCACGAACTCGTGACACTAGAGAGCGTGGCATTAATAGATAGAGACGATGTATAGCGCTAAGAGCTCACCGCTGAATGCGATTTAAACATGATTATGCTGGCCGAAGGCGCTTAGAAACCGAAAATCAACAGAATACACGTCGTTGTTTTACTTCAGCTTCACGAGATAATTATTGCGTCAGATGATCTCCAGCGTGAGTTTATGGCACTGTCGTCCATGCAGTGCCAGTCAGTCAAAAACCTTGCAGTATGCCCACGGTGGGTGACCTTGACGACTGCATCAACACCACACCGAGGGGAGTGATATCGTAGCAGATTTCAAACAAGCTATCAAACCAGTGGAATTGTTTGAAAGCTTTGTGTCTTGTAACACAAAAACCTGATCGTCATCATTTATAAGAGTATACCACTAATATATAATGCCGCTCAACCGTCATAGCAATATAAAGAATTTTTTGGTGGAGACGGAAAAGATAGGAAAAAAGTAGACAGTTAGTTCGGAGAAACTTCTTTTCATTAAGGTTGATTTTCATAAAAGAGACATCTATGCACTTCAGGTTATTATAGTTAATGTATATGAGCATCATTTAGAATTCGGGTGCGTCTCCAGGAGTTGAAACAGTATCTTTCGCAAACCTTGCCGTATCTGAGCGCTGCACCCCGTGACAGATGAATTTTACTAGGAAACGTCAGCGTATGCAACCCTGACACCTGCTCCGTGTCGTACCTCGCGTGCAAGACAACAATGGCCTGAGCCAAGAAGGTGCGAGGAGCCCAGTGTACTCAGCATGGCTGTATCTATACCCATTTCAAACTGCCACGTCATGGCCGTCCCCCCATAGCTTTCGCTAGCAGTGGCTTCGAATCAAAAATGAAGTTTTTTGGGGTTAGCGGTGGTTGGTCAGAATATATGAGAGAACACCACACCACTGGCTACTTAAAAAGCTTTGTCCCCATATCTTTTGTGAAAAGTCACGGTTCTAGATCGCTTACCCCCGTCCGATAGATCTCTGAGGGCTTGAAATGAGAGCGCCTCCCCTGAACTATTATCTGCTCCCAGCAAAGGGGTATCAGAGTTTACCTGTAGAATCCCAGTTGTCTAAAATAAACCTTAGTGGTTCACCATTAGGTGTTTAGCTACCATGCCCGACTGGATTAAAACTGTGTGTAATCCCGTTCGAAATAGGAGTCAGCAGTAGTCCGAAGAGAATTGATTACGTGGTGGTTAAAAGGGTGACCAAGGTACATTCCCATGTGCTCGGTTCTCCCAGATGATGTGCCTGCTTTGGTGGTCTGGCTACCCAAAAAACCACGGTACCAGGAGTGTGTGGCGAGGAAAATAAAAGCTCTAGATTGAGTATACAATAATAGAGGGGTATGATGGAACAGACTCACTCAGATTTGTTCTCTTTAAAATAGTTCTCCGATGGCCTAAGCCAGCGAATAAATTATGATCAAATTGTGGTTGTTCAGGAGTCTTCTGAACGGTTCTCATATGTAATAAAGTTCGAAGGTAGTCTGAAATGTTTTGATACCAGAGTTGGTGCACGAAACTCGTTATTGACCGCTGCAAGCGCGAGTGAAATCAGAAGAGAAAGTCGAAGCACGTGACCACGTTTGTGTATTGTGTAATTGTGTAGGTGCGCATTTTTACGCTTTTTCGTATTCAAACAAAAAGTCTTGGCGCTCAGTATTCGCACAATGGAACTGAATTTTTGAAAATCACGAATTGTGCCTGATGGATTAAAGAAGACAGACAATTGCGTACTAGTCCAAACCTCTCAGCCCCATCCAGGCACTGTTGGCATTCAGCGATGTTAGGGATCATTCCAACCGACGTCTTCCGCCAGATGCATGATTACATCGCATGCCAATGGAATTTCGTGAGCCGCTAAAATATTAATGCAAATTAAAACGGTTCCTGGTTTGAGCATATATCCAACGAAACACGACACTTTAGCGCAAAAAGTTTTAACCCCTTTAAAAGATTTTGGGGCCAAGAGCATTGTGT
This sequence comes from Opisthorchis viverrini, assembly GCF_000715545.1. Taxonomy (NCBI): domain Eukaryota; kingdom Metazoa; phylum Platyhelminthes; class Trematoda; order Opisthorchiida; family Opisthorchiidae; genus Opisthorchis; species Opisthorchis viverrini. The sequence goes on from NW_008751836.1 coordinate 243,941, forward strand.
GGCTAATGAGCCCCAAACATCGCTTAAGCAACGCATCCCGCGATGCTTGATCTCTTTCCCCTGGAGTACCGTCGCCTCCGAGGGGACCTAATTCTTAATGACGCCCTGTTTGAACAAAGCTTGGCAAACAGGTTTTTCACCGTTTACCCAGCAAACTCCCGGCGGCGGCATAGTAGGATAATTTTCAATCTCAGAGCACACATTCATTAGACAAATTTTTTCTCATTTCGGGTGGTAGCTGCGTGGAATGACCTTCCTCCGACGGTTGTCCACGCTCCTTCTAGAACCCAGGTTAAAGCACTTTTAGACACTTATTTATGCGAACCCTCGCGCTGGCAAGCATACTGCCCCGCGCTGAGAACATAAAGAGCACTGCAACACCCTTTTTTTCACTTGTGCCTTTCAGGTGAACGACAGCCACTGACCGACGAGAACAAAAGCGACCCGGGAAATTTGGGCAAAAGCCTCGATCATGTGCATCAATCGGTGAATCCGTGAATATGCAAATGATAAGGTCGTGTTAGATTATAATGTTTTAACGGAAGCAAAAGAAAAATACAAAACACCACACTGCGAATTTCGAGTCCCGGCTGGCCAACCGGTGAACCTGCTAGCCGCCTTCGTCTCCGATGGAGATGTTAGATTTTTTATTCTTAAACAGGGAGCTTGGTAATGTCCTGGGGTTTACCTTGTAGTTGCGACGTCCGAGGTCTTGTTGACATTTGCTTCCCGGCTGACGCCAGATGTCCCCACGTGTGACTCATCCTAAAACACTTCCGTCTTCGTCATTTCCACCTAGAAAATGATCGGAAAGACCGGCTTCCCATAAACAGCACCATATTATCCGAAGCTCTGCTGGAACCTCCAAGGGAAGACCTCCATTTACCCCAGCCAGAAAAGCAAGTCATCGATTGGTCACCCAAGCGGCCAATCAGCGAAAAGTAACTTGAAAGCGGTGCTGGACAACCTTGACTGAGGGTCAATAAAATGACCTCCCTGTAACTTTTTTCTATTATTTCGCCAAGGCCGTGTTGAGTGCACCTTCCGTAGTTTTGGAACCGGTGTTGGCAGTCAGTTACAGAATAAACGAAACCTGGTCTGAAATACGACGTCGTAGTTCTACGTCGAATATAGCTACTACCACAACCTTCCGAGTCTTCATTTCTGTGACTTAAATCACATAATGAGTCACATTCATAATTGAGTTGTTCATGAAACGTAAACTTATGTTGGTTTATATGCACTGCAATTGTGTCATGGAATGTTTGTCCCAGTTAAACTCTGTATTTGCCCAAGGTTTAACGTTTGTATCTCTGACGACTGACACGATTTATATGTATAAATGCATGCCTTTGTCATGCATGGTGAGAAAGGACCGGAAAACATCATGAGGATAGACTCCAAAAAGATTTGGGTATCTGGGTTCTCGCAAACTTGTCCTTCTCATTGCACCATGAGAAACCGGCCCAAAAAGCATTCGCCATTTTACAGATGATCCGGCGCACCTCCCGTATTACTCGCATGGACTTCCAAATACTCTATGGGGGTTACGTCAGACCCCTCCTTGAATATGCCAACCGTATTGTACACTCAGGTTGCACAAAATACGTCACCATTGAGCGTGTCCAGCAAGGCGCCACGAAAATTGCTGTTGGCCTCAAATCCGTGGACTACCAAACGCATTTTGCGGTGCTTGACCTCTTTCCCTGGAGTACCGTCACCTACGAGGGGACCCAATGCTTACTTATGGCCTGTTTGAACAAAGTATAGCCAAAAGATTTTTCACCTTTGCCCGAGCAAACACGGCGGGGGCATGGTAAGGAGATTTTCAAGCCCAGAGTGCACACATATTCATTAGACAGGTTTTTTTATTTCGGTAGTATCTGCGTAAAATAGCCTTCTTACGATGGTCGTCTACACTGCTTCTGGAACCCAGTTCAAAGCACTACTAGACTATTTATGCGAATCCCCGAGCTGGCAAGCATACTGCCCCGCGCTGAGAACATAAGGAGTAGTCATCATCATCGTCAGCTGTAATAACCGCTTGCTCGTCGTACAGTAGTTGTAGCTACCGAAGTTTCGTTCACCGATGATTTGGGGGGGTATATAGTTGATAAAGAGCA
>NW_008751836.1:246610-299998 GCF_000715545.1 Opisthorchis viverrini
AATTCTGAAGTACGTCGAATGGTATTCGGGAGAAATAACTCACCCTCGATAGATGAACTGATCACACTGCATAGGTTGCGCTTGCTTGGCCACGTGTTGCGTATGCCAGTCGACCGACTTCCCCGAAGGGCTCTTTTCGCACAACCACGTGAAGGGTGAAAGAGAGTCAGAGGCGGTCAACCAATGACTTGGCAGCGAAGTATGAAAGCCATTACCAGCAAACTTAGCTGCGCTGGTCATTGCCGTCTTCCTGGATGGGGCCCCGAGATGGGCTAGAGACATTATCAGACATGGCCCAGTCGCGCTCTCAGTGGCGCTCGTGCATCCAAGCTATTGCCTTCAATGCATAGCTTCTTTTCCAACCCCCTCACCACTTGACAGCCCACTGACAGTGCTGGATCTATTCCCCAATTTATCAGCTCCCGCCTGCAACGCGCAGCTACCTACCCCCCTCCAAACCATCGGCGAACGAAACTGCGGCAGCTACAACCACAGTACGACGAGTACGCGGTTATTACAGCTGCCAATGCATGACAGCCGCTGAACGTCAAGAACAAAACTGACCCGGGCGAAAGCCTCGATCCTGTGTATCAATCCGTGAATCCGTGAATGCATTTAAGCATGCAAGCGATGTGCTTGTTGCCGACATAAATCAGTTATACCTAAAGCGCCATCAACGCGATTTGTAACTTTACAGTCGTAAATGAGGTATTTATTGTGTGGACACAGTTTATGTGACAAGAAACTACGAGAGATTCCTTGTGAGGTTATGGTAATAGCACCAGTCTTCTAAGTCCGCCTAAATCTTCGCGGCTTGAATTATGAACTTCGTCTCCCTCAAGTGAAGATGCTTTTTTCAACTCGACAGATGCACTCACTTGTATTTTAACGGGGTTTCCACGGGAGACTCGAATGAACATAAGGTTGACCGAAACTCGGGGAGTCTTCCTACCTGGTGAGTCTCAAGAGGGGCGAAATGGGTCGTGGGCTGCCGAAGAGTTTCCAGCAACATAATGGGTGGTTTCCTTTATGAAAATAACTTCCCTAGCTTATGGTTGGTCTCTAGAGGATGATCTTGAAAGGGGACTTTTTCTGCATTCTTTACGCACACATCTACTAATGACCAACTGGGATCGCCGGTGTCCGTGTGCTCCTGGAAACTTCAAGGTGCAGGCTTTGGCATTAATGACTATCGTCGTCAGTGATCAAGATAAGCTTCCCGCCACGATACTCTTCCTGATTTTTCAACATGATTTATTCTGCTATCAGTTGGATGTCAGCCCATGGGTTTATGTGGTGAAATCACTCCGACCATATTCGAGCCTGACTTTTCGCTTCCCCTTACTGTCCTGGTGTGCACTGAACCTGGAAAGGACTACCCTTCCTGCTCTCCATAGCTGCCTACCTGTCCAAAACATACCTTACCCGTCAACCCGTTGAAGCTATTCCACCAACGCACGCTGTTCGGGTCAGTATCTACCAGAACTTGTTTAACGATGCTGTCTGTGTTCCTTCAGGAGAAACACGTAGATGCTGTGTAGGTGAATACCGAAAGCAACTCCAGTGCTTGCCACTACGAGGGTGCTTCCCCTCCTCCCACTCAGCTGGCTACACTCTTATATTCGATCTTTTCCTATGGTTTGTGTGGACTGTTTGAATGCCACGACCTCAGTGGCGATATAGTCCTTATGTGATTCCGGTCCCCTAAAAAGTCCCTGGTCGTGCTAGTAACCTTTGCGTTCTCTTGCTCACGCAGGTCTTTTATAGTTTGTGTTCGATGAATTAAAATGTTAGAATGCTCTGCTGCAATCAGAAAGCTACACAGAGGCATTATTCTACGTACTGGTTTGTTGCTACAGCACTACCCATACTGCTCACTTCTTAACCTGACCAGTACGACACTTTAAGGAAAACATCCCCAGACTAAGTTTAGTTCATTTTATCAGATGTAAACCATTTGCCAAAGACAATAGATCCAGTCACCAAAAATGGGAGACTAGGAAGGGTGTAGCACTCCCAGGCCACTTGGTAGTACAATGATTCTGGTTGAGAAACGTTAATTACTGATTGAAGGAGCTGTCTTTGATGCAAGTTACCCGCTGACTGCGTGGTACAGTCATTATCGTGAAGCGTTGACGAGTCGAATCCAGGCGTCCCCCTTCAAGGTAGTTGTTTTCAACCCAACTGAATTTACCGGTTAAGTCTTTCGTACTCCCGCTTCCTGGCCATAGACCGTTCACCACCCGTTGGGCACAGGGCTGTACAACAACAGCTATGGTAAGTAGGAAATGTAAAATCTCATGTCCTATCCAGTCACCACGGTCATCATCAAGGACGACGTCAGTATTGGCACTGATGATTCACTGCCGTACAACCATGGGCGTACTTATATCTAGTACTTTAAAGTAAGGAAACTGGGTGGGAGTGGAATCTGGTGATAGCCTCACGAAGGCATGGTTAGGTAGAGGTAAGCGTTCAGCTGCAACACCCTTCCGGTTCCTAGCTGTCATGCCACCCGAGGGAAGTACGAGGGCTAAAATGTTTCTAGGTCTCCAAAGTCGAGTGGTCACTGTTGGGTTTGAACTGCGGACTCCCCGGTCAGTAAATTCGCTCCTTAAGGACTGAGCTATCTCAAATCTACACATTCAAACGCTCAATTGGACAATATGAAAAAAAAACCGACGGTACGAACGCCAGCAACTAACTCTCGCAACATCCACAGCCAGGCACAGTCATCGTCTCACCGCGGTTGTTTCAGCGGATCTGTTCTCCCCAGGTAGATGCAAATAAGTCCGCCAGGCACTGACTTTGGAATTCACCGCCATCCTTTAACAGAGCACCAGCGCAATGACGTTCCAGTGGGGATATACTCTGGGACGCTTCTCAGTCCGTCTTCTTGTCAGTGGACGACAACCCGGATTGGAAATAGCAGATGCACAACTGGATTGTTGCTGGAAGTATTCTGCTCAACGACCAAAATGTCCTTTGCTTGGCACTACAGAGTCAGTCGAGTTATACTGACGACAGGATTACACGGACCTTTCGAACGAATCAAACGGAAGGACCCACAAATACTGAACTGGTTGAAGCCTAGTTGGAATTCAAAGTTCCCGTCAGAACTAACCTGTGTGTTTGCTAGATTCGGCGTAGCTTGTCTTCCACTGACTGTCATATAACGCTGCGGTGCATTCGATACAGTTACATTGGTCAGGAATATCTGTGTGCGTGAGATTGGTGCAATAGGTCTCTGTACGTGAACTTTGCTGTCTCTGAGCCTTCACCTGCAACTTAGGAATAAAAACACTGATGTACGCCAAATGATCCTGGCGAAACTCACGTGGGACAACGGTTATTGCGTCGCTAGCTTCGTCACATCCTTCGGGTACGAGATGGCTGAGTGGTTAGAGCGCGAATTTAATAATCGGAAGGTCCGTGGTTCGAACTCCATCTCTGCCTCTCAACTTCCCCTGTCTAGGCTTGGGTAACCTGGAAGTATCCCAGCCCTCGTGCTTCCTTCTGGTGGCATTACATTTGGGCACCGAAAGAGTCCCACAGCTGAGCGATTTTCTAATTTTTTTACAATGCTCAGGTCGGACACGAATATTTATGAAAGTGCGAATAAGCTACTTCGGTAAATTCAATCACCACACCTTGTGGTCTATTGTTAACTAGATGTTGCCATATCTAACTTTCAGGATCTGGAACTTTTTCATTATGTCGGATTTCGGTGACGTTGATCTTGATCAGCTTCTTGATATTGAACGGGAGATTGGTATTGAGGATACGGAAAATGTTCCACCTGTCCTACTCGATACAGAGGGAAGCTTGCCAAAACGACAACTCATTGAAAGCGATATCACCTTACAACCCTTGCCTCCAAAACGCCCAAGAATTACGATGGATCCTGTCACTAGCCAGCTGGTTGATAACCCTAACTCACTGATTTGTTCTCAGCCGCTTCAAGATCAGCGCAGAAATTCTTCAACTTTGTATAAGCGGATCCCCCTCTCCGGGGATTACACCTCTGTCACATTCCAGAACGGAACAAGGTACTACCTGACCATAGAGGAAGATGAATCGACTGTCCCAACCCGTGATTTCAAATTTCAGCCTGTTGGGCTTGTTGAAGAAGCTGAGCGTTTGGTATGCTTTTCAATTCCCCCCTTATTGCTTATCCTTAGTTGCGGTTACGCCAGACTGCTCATTATTCAAATCCAGAGGAACAACCCCGAGATCACATTGATACTGCTGTGTCCGAATTATGGACTAAAAGACATGCTCCAGGGCATTATATTGATCTTATTTCTGATGAGGTATGTGATTGGGTGACTTTATTGGTGCAGTCAAGTGTCGAAAATTGCCTGTGTATCCTCCGCTCTGCAAATAGCACTTATCACTTGCAGCACAATTTAGATTCATTTCATTTCTATCATTCCAAGACGACCAACCGGACTCTTTTGCGATGGCTCAAAGCATGGGACCCATACGTTTTTGGCGCCGAACACGTACTGGCCAAAACACAGAGCGCAACTACTGCTAGTTCAGCTGCTACGCCAGTTGGTTCCTTCGCGGCGTCTTCACGTGCATGGGTCGATTTGGAAAGAATGGCGGGTGAAATCGATCCAAGAGATGGGCTTCCTCGTTATAGAGTTGTTCTTCTTGCCGGCTGTCCTGGACTGGGAAAAACTACACTGGCACATTTGCTGGCACAACATGCCGGTTACCAGGTGATTGAGATGAATGCCAGGTGTGTAAACTTATGGGGCTGTCTTGCTTCCTAGATTACTTAACCTTTGGTCTTTCTCGTTCCCAGCTAGCGAACACAAACCTTAGTCGAAACCATGGCACACAAGTTAATCAAGGTGATGTGTGGATCACAAACTCCATAGGCGACAAATCTGCTGACTTTTACGGCCTCATTTTTAAGCGGAGCGGGGTGTTTGTGTTTATTTGGGTCTTACAATAGAAGAAAGCTCTGGAACCTTTTTTCCTCCGAACTGTCAACTCTTAAATGTGATGCGGGCAACACCGTGTTTTAAACAGATGCTCCATTTTCCCAGCCTTGGACTAAAAAATATCCAACCAACCTCCGTAAAACCAAATAGAAGCTTCCATGGTCCCGGAAACGGTTAGTCATCCATTCTCATTGGGTCTCATTATATTGGTCTGCGTTGTGCCCACCTTAATCATTTTGGGTCTGTAATTGTTTTTAGATCTGAACATCACAAAAGCCCAAAATTTATCTTAGTTCCTCAATCTGGAACCTCATTAGCTCACCCACTTTTCTTCGTTCAAGTGCTACGAGTTCAGCTCGAATTCGTCTTTTTCATCACCCTTGTTTCAGCGATGATCGCACCGTCTCAGTCTTCAAAGACCAACTAACTGCAATCGTGTCCAGTTCCACTAGTTTAAATACTACCGCTCCAAGTGACTCCGGAACTGGGTGCTACAAGCCGTGCTGCTTAATTTTAGACGAAATCGACGGTGCTGTTCCGGCCGCAGTAGAATTACTGGCAACAGCTGCTCGGGCAGTGCTTCCACCTGCCGGAGCTGAGCGACGTGCCCGTGGCAAGCGAAATACCACTCCGCTGGTGCTTCGTCGTCCGGTTATATGCATTTGCAATGATCTGTGAGTTATGCTTCCTGACTCAGACTTCTTCTTCAGTTCTTGGCCACTTGTCTGAAAATTTTATTCTATTTTCTTTCGGTGAACTATTTGAGAATTAGTTGATTTCCTAAGTGTTCTGCATTTTTTTTCTTGGCGCAAATGACCCACATCGGTCTGTTTAATATCCTCCCCTACAAGCAGATTGCGTATACAGTTGGCCTCGTCTGGACGGATGATCTGAGGGTTCTGAGCAAAGATGATTCAGGCGATTAGTCAACGGTTAAACCTGGAAAGCGGGAAAATTTTGCTTTTCGAATTCGTTCCTAAAGGCTGTCAGCTACGTAGATGTGCTAGACTTGTTTTTCTGCCTTGTGAGTTATGTTCGGAAACGATTTTGCTACGCTAACTCGTCCCACCATATCATATTTCCCGGTAAGCCTCCACCGTATTTTTATAATATTAAAACTTAAATGCGCTCAAAGAAACACTTGTTTCAAATTCACTGAATAGGTTGAAATGTGACTGAAATCTGGTGTACCAAATACTACGTGGAACATATGATTTTCTTCAGTTTCTCGGGCGTTCTGATCAAACACGGTAAAGTTTGGTACGATGATGAAAGAGCCTACTAGTGCTTGAGTTCGTAGTCTTTTATTGGACTCTGACTCAGTTATATATATNAGGTTCGTAGTCTTTATTGGACTCTGACTCAGTTATATATATGTATATATATATATATATATATATATATCCAGAAAGAGGATTGCAGCATGCTCAACTTAGTGTCGAAGTATGCCAGTACATCCTGTTTGAGTGAAATTGTTGCTCATTCGCCTGTGGTACACAACCGGATTGTTCACGCAGTACGTCAAACGCTGTTATTTCGACTTCAATCAGTTTTTCATTTTTGAAAATCCTCGGCAGCTGTTCTGTACTTTTTCGGCGAAGTCTGACTTAGAAGCTCATTCATCTAACTGCTCAAAGTTGGTATGAGTTCTTCTGACAGTAGTTCAACACCATGTGTTTTCCACAGCTTCTCTCCCGCGGTCCGGCCACTCCGTGCTCCTGGTGTGCCCTGTTTAGTGATACGTCTGCCAAATGTAGACCTGGGGCGGCTGATTACGCGACTGGAAACCATTTGTCGGAAAGAAGGTTTGATGGTGGAGAAGATGGTGTTAACCCAACTGGCCGAAATTGCTGAAAGGGACATCAGAGCGTGCCTAAATGCACTGCAGGTTAGTGTTTCCTGTGTTTGGTTTTCATTCCTATTATCCTGATGTTTTTCAATTTTTGAAATGAAAGACTCGAATAAATTAATGCCAGCTGGGACAGCGGTTTGTAGCTTAATGCTTTTTCAGCTTGTTGACCGTATTTTGGTATCCCACAGCACTGCTCTGCTCATGCCCACCCATGTTCATGCACAGTCCTACACATTGGGGTTGACGACAGTTTTTCAGACAGCAAAAGTCGCAGTGGGTGTCCCATGCTTTACTAATACGTCCGTTGTAAAGTCCTTTACTACTCTCGTTTCTGCTGTTGTGAATGCTCTGTCCACTGGACCCGGACCAATGTAACTGAAGTCCAGCACAAACACCGACCCATCACTGCGCTCCACCACGCTCCCTAACAACGCACAGATGATGTCTCCTCGACTGTTGGTGAAACGTTCGGAATCAAATTGCCCAGCTCATAGAACAACCAATGACCATCTACTTCACTTTATCGAATTTCCATACGCTGTAACAGTCCTTTATACTGCTACGAATTTATGATAGATGTTGAGAATTACGAGTTGTTTGTAGTTTCTGTGCAAATTAAAGTTACCCCAGTACAAGCAAGCCTAAAAGAATTGTTATCCGAATATCACCACACGTAACGTCGTTTTACATTGCTAGGCTAACTGCCGTTTACTCATTTCATCTAACATCGCGAAAGTAACTACTGAACTACGGTCGAAATGTTCATCCACAAGACATCTTACACCTTGGCTTTGATTCTTTCCAAACCGATTCCTTAAGATCATGGTTTTAGGTTTGCTTCACGCAGCTGTGTCGTTCTGAAGTGTTAACACTGCGTCATAAATAGAGTTGTCTCTCGCATTCCTACCGCTTCCCTACTTCGAATATTTCTTTATCCATCCGCAGTTTCTCAGAGCGCACCTTGGTTCGGAGTGTGGCAACAAGGCAAACAAAAACCTATCTGCAGAAGACTTGTTCACCCTTATCGGCTTTGGTGGTGGTTTCAAGGATGTGCAGCGCAGTTTGTTTGATGTTTGGAAGGCTGTTTTCACCATCCCTTCAGCCAGGTTGCTGGCCAGTCGGATTGAAAGCCGAAGTCGAATCCTCAGCGGGGCATACCCACATCACAATGGTGTCAGTACGCAACAACAACAACAACCGAAAACTCGTGCCAACTATGACAGTGAAACAACTATTGCAGCCCGGTAAATCCATCACCGCTTTTCTTACATGTCTAATGCTCGCAAGTACTACTTTTTCTATGATCCAATAACAGTTGGAACAGGAGAGCTGCAATGCTGTTCCAGCCTCTACTTATAATAATAAACAGTAATAATCGTTCAGTTGTAGCACCCTTTCGGTGCCTAGCTGCCATGCCGCCCGAAGGACGCACGAGGACTGGGATACTGCCAGGTCGCCCAAGCCTTGTCAGGGGAAGTCGAGAGGTCGGGTTCGATCCACGGAACTTCCGGTCAGTAAATTCGCGCTCTAACCACTTGGTCCATCTCGCCCCCCGAGCTCCTACTCGTGGGCTTGTCTGGATCTGTCATCGGAGGCATATTGTACAAATTGGATCTGACCAACTTCAACTATATTGTTCAACTGAGTGTGTAGACTTTTAGAACCCTAATTCACTCTAGGGCGGGCGGAAACATGGAATACCGCAACGTTCATCCACTATTTCGTTCCAGAGGTTGTTTCCAAGACAGTGTGTATCATCGGAATACGGACGGTGAGACATAGTACTCATGCAACACCCACGGCCTGCTTTGTAAACGGTTGAAAGTCCAAAGGGCACGATTTACCACTTCACATTTGAAATTAGAACACGAATCCTGGCTTCCTCCCTTCTAACGATTAAGTGCAATATTCTGGACCCCTGCAACCATTCCTGATGCGTTGCAGTTAGAATACTAACCCAAAAGCTTTGTTGATAGCACTAATTCTACTCCCGCCTGGTCACAGCATCCCAGTTTTCACACAACTGGTGGCTCACAAGAAAATTCCCCAGGGATTCGCCAGGTGATTACCGTCACTTCGGATGTTCAACCCGAAATCGGTATGTGCTTATGATGTTCTTTTCCCACTCCTGTCTGTGAACCTCACCGCAGGTGTAGTACAGGCCCAACGTCCACAAAATAAACAATCCAGCTTGATAGTTCGTCTCCTCGTATTGGCGATAGTTTATCGTTACTAATGTGTAATCTGTCTCACTGGTTAAGAAACTCACGTCCCGATTAGTCATTCCATCAATGGCAGTGCCGCCCAGCTGTCAGCTCTCACATTGAACCATCGATTGAAGCTAAACAGATTAGGTATTTTTGGTAGTTTGTAAATCTCTGGAAGACACTATGTGAATTAGCACTTTTCACTTCTTTTAGTACTCCTTTGCCCAACGCTGCATGGACCAGAGGTTGAGTTTTCGCACCCATTTGTTCTACCTACTCATGAGCAGCTGTTCTTTCCCCCTTAGGTTATCAGCATAAAACTTTCGGTCCCATTCATATAATTTTCCTCAGATTTGTCTGGGTTTCCTTGTCCTAGATTCTTAAGTCGATTCGAGCGTGTTCCCAATCTGCCTAGCATTAGAACGACCACTGGTTGTTGATCTGTTTGCCGAGCTTGGTGAACGGCAGTGCATCCTAGCTAACTAAACTCCGCAACATCGCCACCAGAAAGACAAACTCGTCACTTTTTTCCGGAATTCAAAGGCATTTTATTCAGTTACAGCAAATCTCGCGATTCTTCTTAGTTTGCTTTAGTAGTGGTGCCAATGGAATCTTGATTGTACACATCACAGTCTCGAGTCTTGGCAAAAGTTTGCCACAAACTGCAATCCGCGATTCACTTTAATCGTACCGTACGAATGAATGATACACGGAACTTAGTGGGCCAAACCGGTGGCAAAAGGTTTACTATTAGGTTACAATGCTCCCTCTTCAAAACTGCCAAACCGTTTATCAATACAATGCATTTTTTCCCGCAATTCCGGATCATTCAGGGCATTTGTTTGTTCGCGCTACTGCTTATTCGGTCTCCCAGGACAAAGGCTGTCGTACAAAGCTATGAAAACCTAATTTTCCCACCAATGAGAAAGCGTACACAAGAATCGTACAGCTGTTACCGACCAATAAATTGGTTTACTATTAATTAGTAGTTGTCGCTTCAATGGATGCCAGTTCGGGCTTCCAAGCAACAAATGATGGTATTTCCTCGCCGTTCTACCACAGCATTACAGTCAGCCTTACATAGGTTTTTCCAAATTTCGAACCGTCATAATTTGGTGCCGCAAGACTGTTATTCTGTTGGAAAAAACGTAATATTAGTCTCATTGTTCCAAGGCGGAAAATTCCCTAGTCGAGAGTCCATAGTGTGCAATGGGCGTTCTCCCCTCGGCCACGTAATCAAGCTTGATGTATGCATGCATTCCCTTTACATTTTTGCCGTTTACCGTTTACTTTCTCTGTGGGCCCATCGAACCACTTACAATTCCTGAGCAAGCCAGCTCCTTAAATCCCAATCTTATAGTGATCTTTCGCTACCTTAGACGAGATTTTGATGTGACCGTTGATACAGCATGTTTACTTCCAAAGAGAAGCATTGCAAGATCCGGGTAGCTTAGGTTCTTACGGAGTTGATATTCACTTGATACCGGGCAGTAAGAGCAGACGGATGAGGGTAGTAGATGCTGTATTGACAACTGGTTCTGTGTGATCAAATGATCTAATAAACATCATGAACTCAACAGTACCTACTATCAGCAATAGCGCCGTCCGTAGGGGTAGTGTAAATAGGCAGAAAACGGCCCTGTATTGCTCCTGAATTTTCTGTTGGACTTGGTTGATTTCGTTTGAAATCCATTTTTGACGATCGCATTCTCTGCACATTCAACATGCCCGGAAGAGATGGCTTATGAGAAGAACCAAACAATTGTCCCTGGCGTTTGTGTGGTCTGATTATTAATGCCGCTTGTTCACCACACCCTACCGGAGTATACCTCGATCAGTCTTGATTCTCTAATGTTAGTACCCCCCCTTGACCCTAGATTGTATTTGCAAACGTTTTTTTTTTGCGTTATTTCCTTCATCAGTGTAAGCTTTTTTTATTCCCAGCATACAGCACGTTTGTGAAGTTGTTGATTCAGCTGGTGACGCCTCTCTGATCGCAATGGGAATTTTCGAAAACTATTTGAATAGTCGAATGAAGGATGCCAGTTTGAATGTGGTACGTTGTTTTCCATCTATCTTTTTCAGTCATATTTTTTTTGCCCCTAGCTAGGCCGGTTGATTTGGCTTGTGAGTTTCGAAAGATGCTTCCCTTGAAGCTTTGTACCTGATCTTCTGCATTCAACCGATAATCACTTTGGCTTTCCAATTCCTTATACTTCCTTATACTTTAATATCAATTTTGTAGGATGCATTACTCTGTAGGTCCTCATCCTTCAGTTGTAACACATTTTCGGTACCTAGCTGCCATGCCACTCGAAGGAAGTATGAGGGCTAGGATACTGCCAGGTTGTCCAAGCATAGATAGGAGAAGTCGAGATGATGCGGTTGAATTCGAACCACGGACCTTCCAGTCAATAAATTCGCGCTCAAACCACTGAGCCATCTCGCCCCCCTCTTGGTCATGGTTGATCTTATTATTGACAGCAAAGGATCGGTACCCTTCCTAAATTAGCTGCTTCGAAGTTCTCCTTGGTTCCTCCTTCCTCAAACTCCACGAAGAGTGCCTCAGTGTCCAGAAGACTCTCTCGCCCAGGAGTAGCTCCGAAACAACCTACCACAGGTTTTCCTAAGCCTCGGCTCTAGTTTTGGATGAGCTGTTTCTTCTATTCTATCATAAAATCTTTGGACGTTGACCATAACCTTGGTCTCTTCATCTAAATTAGGCGTCGCCCTTCTGTTCTTCACGAAAACCGTACGTCTATGTAACTAGCGCAACTTTTTTTTGTTTGTTTAGGCCCGCCAAGCAGCCAATTGGTTCGTATTCCATGACCGGTTATTCACTCACATCTTGTCACGAGCCGACTACAGCTTGATGCGCTACACAACCTGGCTACCGGCATGGATCCATCTGGCACTTGCCACGCCAACAGGCCTGCCTACTCAGCTGAACGGGGGTACGAAATCGGGTGGTCTCCGGTGGCCCACTGCTCACACCGAGGCAAATACAACTCAAACCCAATGCATAGCGATTCTTGATCAGCTGCACGCAAACCAGTGGTCCTTGCCATCCAGTTATGAGAAATCGGGTTCTGCCGATCACTTGACTACGAGTAGTTTCAGGTAGAATCTCAAGTTAACATTTCACCTAAAAGTCGATTTTGCTTTCAGGAACTGTTTAGTTCTGTTACACGAATTCCACATCGTACCAATCTAATTCACATTGGCGCATGATAAGGCCCTAACTTCAATCTCATCTAATAGCCCCGTGCGCTTTTGCTAAGTGAAGGTTTTGTTTGACTCTCAACGTATATTGTTACCATAATTTCGATCAATCCTGGAAATCGGTTCAGACGGTCCATGTAGGTGCTGTGAAATCCTCGCCACCGGTTGAAACGAGGATGAAGTTCTATTGGGTCTCAATCGTTTCATCTAGATGAGGAGTTGCATCTCCGCGGCTGGCCGCGACTGACTAAGGCTTGATAAGTAAGGATTCCAATATAACTCAGTCGTATCCAGCATGCACTGAATTGCCAGATGACCTACAACGCGTATCTTGCTTTAGGGATTCCTGTTGTCATCCGTAGAAAGCGGAATACTGTTCCTCATCTGTAAAATCCACGTGACAGTTGATCGGTTCAACTTTATATCCTCTCTACCCCTTTGTAGATTCACTCCACGTCGAGTCTTCTTGCTCGATGTTGCGCCCTTGGCGGTTTCCATTCTTTCGCTTAGCTCATCCAGCTTGCGTCCACTAAATTCTCAGTTGTACAGCCAACAGGAGAAGTCAACTTTGAAGTCCATTGTGGAGATCATGCTGAGTCTCGGGCTGGACTGGTCTCCGCAACAGAACTCCGAGACAGGAGAAGTGGAATTTCAGCTAGAACCGTAAGTGATTGTAAATTAATTGTTGCTTGGGAGCTTTAACATTGTGAGTCCAATTTGCTTGTTTACTCTAAAATAAAGACCATTGTTTTTGATGAAAACAAAAGGCCGGTCAGAATGACCTGTTTCGAAGAAACGAACAAGGCGAGTACGAGGAACTGGATACACCAAGATAAGACTCGGCTGCATGAAGCATGAGATTTCAATGTTCTGATTTTTCCTGGGTGTTTTCTGCGTGTCTGATATTAATGAAAGGACACATTAAAATACAGTAGTTTTTAACTCAGCTTTCCTTAGTAGTACGCATTGTCAAACTGGTGTTGTCTCAATCCCGTAACTCCTTGGAGTTCCATGGTCTGTTTTCGAGTAAGTTTGGTGACAATCGGGGTAGATTTATTGCTGGGCAACGTTTCGCTTTTGACACAAAAGCTTCGTCAGGCCAAGTGACTAGGTTCCGAGGTTGGTCGGGATTTAAGGCGGAACGAGAACCAATCAGCTAAGTCAAGCTAAATCTCTGTTGGGTGTTGGCCGGGGGATTTTAGTGTGTTAGAGTGGTTGAACAAGTGTTAGGTCGGTGGAGAAACCTACATGTGTTTGGGTCCAGTCTACGGTCTAGTTCTTCTGGTTCGGTTCATTTGATGGTCCCTCTTGAACTTCGTTTGAACCTTCTGTCAGTTTTTCAATTACGCCAAAACGCTACGTAGCGTTTTTCCCTTCTGAAAAGCTACTCGATTGTTGGTTAAGTTCAACATTCTTCGAATAACCTCCGATGTTCCTGCTTTATATGGTCTGTTTTCCCTAAATAACGCCTTCAGATGAAAAAAAATTTCACCTTCTGTCTCTCCAATGGTCTTTCGTATATTTAATAAAGGTACTTGTACTGAGGATTCAGTCCGCAGCTTGTCATAGGGGTGTGGTGAAATGGCGTTTTGCTCCTCAACTTCACTGTGTTATATTATCGTGCATTAGCCGATGTTTTTCACGAGTTTATCAGTTCGTAGTTGGGAAATCACCATGACATCTGAATACTCATTTTCAGCGTTCATGTATATCTGTAAGCACGTTGAACCGTCGGGTATCAAAATGGGCGAAAAGATGAGTGGTGGCTACTAAACGTAAACTTAAAGTCAAATCTAAAAAAACTTCAATTCTTGTGGTAGAACCCGCCATTCACCACGACATACACTCTTCAAGCACCGCTGAGAGCTGCTCGCCGATCTACAACCGGGAACACAAAATAGACCAACCTTGCCTAATGCTCCTTTGACGTACACCCTCGGTTTCCAGACCTTCGTGAATAACAATCGGTTCAGAAAGTACTTTCACGGCGTTAACGCAACTTGTCCCATTCAGCAACCGTGTGTACTCTAGCGTTGTTTATTTGTTGGACGTTTGAAGTTGGTGACGAACAAAATTGACACATTGGGTAGACGAAATAAACAACTCAGCGCAAACTGAGCTGGGTTCCAAGTGAGTCTCCCGTGAAAAGGAAATTGGTATGCAGACGATTGTATCAGTCGAAGTATGAGACATCTTCCTTGGTCAGCATTTTAGACGCAGTTGGACCCCGAATTCAAAACCATTGTCGGCATGCTATGTTCTTGGGGCGTGTCTGTAATCCAAGTCAAACACTAGATGACTAGACCATAGATAACGAGATGGCCTTTCCGTTCACTGAAATATCTCCATTTCATAGATTTTCGTTTACACTGTGCCACAGGTTACTCAGGCCTTTCCAATTTCCGCGGTGCTAACTGGCCTATGTATGCTCTTTACCACTACTGTACTGCCTGTTATTTTCTCGCCGCTTCAGTACACTGGACTTCATCACTGACTTCTCAGGATTATCCAATGGCCTTCGGTCAATCGCCCATATGACAAAACAGCTGATCGCCCGTGAATTAGGTGTGGAGCGTCTCCGGCGTTCTCAGCGTGTTCTACATGCTGCGACATCCCAGACGGCGACAGCTGCCACCTTGAAGCCTAGATTAGAAGATGCTAAACCCTCGGTGCCTATTCAACCGGAGGCAGATTCAAAGTCCAAAACAAAGGTACTTGTCTATGTGTTAATGGTTTCTACTGATATCCGCTCACGATGTCTAGCAGTACAATCGAATTCATGTTTGTGACAACGAGGACAATACAGTTTGCTCAGTCCCTGTAGGATTGACTGCTTTACATGAACGAGACTCGTTTTTTCACCTAGGCAGCCTGGCACTAGCTCAGTCCTTGTTTCTTGGGGCCGCGTAGCAACTGTGTACCGAAAGGGTGTCACTTTTGAACTTTTCTTTTGATCCACTTCATTTAGGCGCTCGGTATTCGCACAATGGAATCGAACTTTCGAAAGTTATGACGTGTCCGTAATGGGCTAAAGCAATCTGGCAAGTGACTTGAAAGTACCAGTCCAAACTTTTAAGCCCCATTTAGACATCCCGAGGTCTCAGCGATGCTGGGACACTATCACGCGGGACTTTTCAGCCAGAGGCATGGTTGCTTCAGTGAACAGTGAAATTTGGTGAGCTGCAAAAATATGAACGTAGATTAGGACGGTTTTTAGTTTGAGCGCATGCGCAACAAAATGCAACATTTTGGCGTAGAAAGTTTCACTCCACTTGTGAGGGTTTAGCAGCTGAGAGCATTGTGTAGATAATGGGCACCCTTCATTTATGAAGGTCTGTCAAATATAATTACTCTGCTCCACTCATTTGTGCACCAGATTGGGAAGTCAGCCTACCGCCTAAAGCTGTAGGCCCTCTTGGTCACAATACGCAGCTAATTGTGACAAAATTTTGCATTTCGTTTCAGGCTTCCATTCAAGAGGTCTTGCAGCATGCATGTAGATAATGTGTGAGGGTGCTACCAATCTAGTTTGTATGCATCCTTAGGATGATTTCGCATTAACAGTCAGGCAGATCCGTGAAAAAAAACAGAATTATCGTAGATTTTGGATAGTCCAGGAAGTCCTCATTCTTCCCCGGGACCACGTTTCTAATTACTGTGCGCCGCGGCTTAAGCACTAAACACGTAAACAGCATATCTCCGATCATACTGAGGTTCGAACGTCGATCATTCGGCATGCAAGACACTTGCCCTATCGCCACTATAATAGTGTGTTTCAGTTGAGCACCAATTTCTCCATTTGGACAAACTAACCTGCATGCTTTTGAATGGTGCGTATGGTTTTGTCAGGCAACCCACATGTCATATGATCAGCGATGAAGTCGTTCTGTGACCCTGGTGCGCTGTCTGATTCACCGTGGAGTTAAATGTTCTCTTCCTTGCGAATGTGATTCTTGTATATGCATTACGTCATCTTCGATTTCTTTTCGTCACGGTCGTGAGCAAGCAGCGGATTCTATGTTGCTGTGCGCTTGCACCTCTTGGTTTGCAACGGTTGTAGAGTGCGTAGAACGACTTTACTCTAGAAAACTTCTGTGTAGTCCCGTCAAGAGCATTGAGCTGAGCAGTCTTCAGGAACCGAGCTTATGAGGAACTTGGTATACAACTATCACACCTAACGTAAACAGAGCATATGTTGTTAGAATAGTATATAAAAGGTTCTCATAAATGCTTCAACCTAGGTTTCCTTAGCTTACTATACAGCTCTGAGGTTCTCTCATCATCAGGGACAGCAGGACATCAGTATCCAACATCGATACTTCGCTGCTGTGCAACGATAATTTATCTGAAAGCCTTGTTGTGGAGAAAAGAATAAAAGTGGATGTGGGAATTCGTGCTGGTCTACCAAAATCATTCCGAGTTGTCTACACCTCCAGACACTCATTCAGGCAATCTGGATAGAAACTGACAACAAGCACGCCATTGAGATTGACTAGCAGCCACATCTTGCAGCGTCTCCAACCGGGCGCAGTGGAAATCACGCGGTATTACCGGAAACACCAAAATGTTTCACAATCTCTTTCATACCTCTCTGCCAGGTAAAGGTTTGGCCACCTCTCTTCATCCACCAGTCTGATTTGGGAACGGAAAACGATGGTTCGGCATACGCAATGCGTGGCCAAACCAACGCAGCTTCTGGTGCTGCGTTCCTTAATGAAAGTACCTCTTTACGGATTCGCCAACGGACACCAAACCAGACGAGCTATGGTCATGAGACAACGATTGTCGAACACATGGGGACATCTAAGTTCCGCTGCTCGAACAGGCCAATTCACAACCATACAGCAAAACATCCCGCGCTGTGGCTTGTTGCGATATCTCATAGTCTGTCTCTCACATGCGGTCGACCTGTACTTAGCTTCTTTGGTTGCACGTGCTGAACAACACCTGGAGTAATAGACAGTAGAGGTTGGATGGAGACACTGTGATGGTTAACATTTTCCGTATTGTGGGTCGAATTTTGCTTGAAAAATGAAAAATTGTTTTTCTAAAACCCATGTTCTGTGTTCAGTCTTCACAATCAGTCCAGTGTATCATGTTGCAAACTTGTGTTTCAGCTTAGAAAAGATTTCTTCGGCAGACCAATGGCGGATCCAGCAAAAGCTCAAACTCCGCTAGTCCCGCCCACCAAAGGTTGGTTTATTTATTTTTGCACCATATCTATATTCCATCGTATTCTACAGGTGATTGCACTGTGGAACAAAGAAGCTTGATTAACCAAGCCGTCTACTATCGATTCAGAGAAGGGTACTCCAATGCTGTCCGACGTCCCGTCACTCTGCGAAACTTTCTATGAGAATAACGACAGTTCACTTGTCGATGGTCAAATGTTTACTTTAGATAACGAGTTATTTTTGTACACCCATTGTCCGTTGTGATGTACATACATTGATGCCTTTTCACTTTCGCCTTTTTCTTGTTCTCTATGCCCAACTTACCGACCGGTAGGTCCGTTATTCGAACCCAACCGCATCATCTCAACTGCTTCTATCTAGGGTTGGACAATCTCAGCCGTCATGCTTCCTTTGGTTGATATGGCAGCTAGACACAGAAAGGGTGTTACAACTGAGCGATTAATATAACTGCTATATTCTCTCAGGCTGAAACAGTATGCATCAGCCCGTCCATGTTACTAAAAATATACGTGCTGTTGTTGACGGGTGACAGTTTAGGGCACCCGAACGGTTAATATTGTAATCATCAGCGGATAGCCCTAAGGTCATCATTATGCCGAGTTTGTACAAACAACTTTATGGATATGAAACTTCAAAATGTTAACCTCATTTCTACATAAGCAACTGGTTTGGCGTCTCGGCCTGTCACAATCGTGCGATGCTCACTCGATTGCTTTTGCACCGTTTGAAATCCACCTGAGTGTCTTTCGGATTACGGTTATTTACTTCTCCGCTAGTCATTTTTTTCGGAATGTTTCACAGTTGCTTCTTAGATGCTTATCACTCATCTGAGGAACAACTTTCTCCCAGTGCTTCTTATTTTATTTTTGGACGACCAAGCTCAGTTCGGTCGCATTACATAACCGCATGTCGTTTTAGCTTTAAAGCGAATTCCCCACTAGTATTGCTCGTTAAAAGTCCTTTCCGTCGCTCATTGTGCAAGGCAAACAATTTGCCATCCCACTTGTACAGTGCTCTCTTTTGAACTCCCCTCAATCCACACCAATCAACAGTACTCTCGAAAGGGAACAACTTTGCTCCCCTAGTCATTAGCCGTAAACCTGTACTTTTTGAATAGCTGTCCCAACTTTCACACTTCCGTTTGATTACTCAAACCTTGATCGTTGGGTGTCCCACGTCAGCACCACTGACAGAAGTTAGAATCAAAGCCCGCTTCTCGGAACTTTCAGATGCTACGCGAAGCTTCACGGCTATTCGGAAAGTCTTCGAATCATTCACAAGTGATCAAATTGAATAAGTTGCCGACGAGCAGTTTCATAATTTAGTTAGCAGAATTTAAGTGAACAAAATATGCTACCGCTACCCTCCATGCTCATCATCATCATAAGCAGCAAAACAAGTGTTGATACTGAAGTCTTACTGCCTTACAACCACTTTTTTTTAATTTTTACTCAAAGTAAATAAGATGGGAATTGATTCGGGAGGGAACTGATGCTAGCCTACCCCAAGCATTCTGAGGTACCCACACCTCCAAGCGCTCAATCACACAATTTGGAAAGAAGCTAACAGCAAGAACGCCACTGACGTCGATTAGCCGCCATTTTTTGCGATTTCTCCATCCGGGCATCGAAGTGGTCACGATCCTTCTCCTGGAAGGCGAACCAACGCCATTCACACTCTTCGCAGTCCCTTTCACATCCTTCTGTCAAGTTACACGTTGCCCACCCCCTAATTTGTGCCATACCTCGAACGTGCTGAGATGGTGATACTCCACACTGCACGTATTGTTTTCGGTACGTTGAACACAGATGAATATGGTTGGTGCCGATCAATGACTATCATTGCATGGAGCGCTATGCTGTCGACAGGCCTGAAGTGTTAAAGTGCGCACGACAATGGATAAAGTAACTACCACTATCAGTCGCTCGCTCACCATCTTTTCCACCTACAAATCAAAGCCCACTCCAATGGGAATTTGACACATGCGTGGAAGGTGCCTCTCCATAATGGCAAACAGGACGCACAGTTCTTAGAAACACTCCAAGACACCCTATCGCAATAGAAATAACTTTGGGACCGGTCCCAAAGTTATTTCTATTGCGATAGGGTGTCTTGGAGTGTTTCTAAGAACTGTGCGTCCTGTTTGCCATTATGGAGAGGCACCTTCCACGCATGTGTCAAATTCCCATTGGAGTGGGCTTTGATTTGTAGGTGGAAAAGATGGTGAGCGAGCGACTGATAGTGGTAGTTACTTTATCCATTGTCGTGCGCACTTTAACACTTCAGGCCTGTCGACAGCATAGCGCTCCATGCAATGATAGTCATTGATCGGCACCAACCATATTCATCTGTGTTCAACGTACCGAAAACAATACGTGCAGTGTGGAGTATCACCATCTCAGCACGTTCGAGGTATGGCACAAATTAGGGGGTGGGCAACGTGTAACTTGACAGAAGGATGTGAAAGGGACTGCGAAGAGTGTGAATGGCGTTGGTTCGCCTTCCAGGAGAAGGATCGTGACCACTTCGATGCCCGGATGGAGAAATCGCAAAAAATGGCGGCTAATCGACGTCAGTGGCGTTCTTGCTGTTAGCTTCTTTCCAAATTGTGTGATTGAGCGCTTGGAGGTGTGGGTACCTCAGAATGCTTGGGGTAGGCTAGCATCAGTTCCCTCCCGAATCAATTCCCATCTTATTTACTTTGAGTAAAAATTAAAAAAAAGTGGTTGTAAGACTGTCAACAAACTATCCCGCTGTACTATCCTTCGGGTTTAACCCATCGTGTTATTTATTCTTTGGTTGTATCGGGGCAAGCAGGTCTGCCCGTGAGGAGATTTTAAGCTATGGTGTATGACGGTGTTCCGGCTCATTTGTACCGCAATACTTCAGTCCTGTTTTACTGGCTGAGACTGGCAACGCTCTCTCAATTACCAAGTACTGCCGACCATCCTGTTTGCATAGTATCCTGTCCATCCCTCGTCTCGATTCACCTACCATGCCACGTACACAAAATCACGGTGAACTCAAAATATGATGACGTTATTCTCCATGAGTTGTGACAATTTCCTCTGTATGATACATTTGGATGAGAAGGCATTTTGTTCAATATTTGTTTGAGAAAATCTTGTCGATCTTCCTCGGTAGTCTACTGTTTGGTTGACTGTACTTCCTCCAAAGTCTTTTCGCCCCTGATTGCTGGAAGCATATATTCCGGGGGCTGGTAGACAGGTCTATGGCGTTCTTCTGATGGCTCGAGCAGATAATGATGCTTCGCTAAGGGTGGTAGTCTTTGTCGCTTCTCACGAAGCCACTCTGCCGAGTTCTCCGGTTGCTGCATCAAACGTGCCTTCAGTATCTGGTCGTAGGCCATTTGAATGCCATTCTTTCTTAAACGGGTAAACGCGTTTCTACCCATGACCAGTCGTTGGTTGACAGTGTTCAACATGGCATCCGCATAAGCCAACTCTAATGGGAAATTGCCGAGTTCTTCATGGGCCTCAGCTTCTTCTCTGGTGACCACTATCATGTTCCAGGGTGCCCACGGTTCATTCAAGCGCCATCGTGTCAGGACCAAGTCGCTTATATCTAACCAGCCGGACAAAATAGAACGGCGCTCCCACACATCATCCACAAGAAACTGTATATCCCTCTTATCCACAAGGAATGGGAACGGATTACTGTTCAGGGCTTTTTCGTCCGTGCCATCCGTTTTGATCAAGGTCTCTGGTTGAGGGCGTTCCCCATTCTCTAAACGAACTAGCTCGGCTTCTTTGTTGTCTTGGTATTCTTTTTGCCTGGCTCTTTCTATCAGCTCGAACTCCCTCTTCCTCAGGTCGACCAACATTCTTTGGTACGGATCCATGTCTACTCTTTTCCGAGCTCGATTGTCCTCTCTGCGACATGAAAGACACGGTGTCAGTCGGTTTGCTCTGGCACTGAGTGGAAATGCGCTGTTTCTCAGGTATCGGTCGCAGGCTAAACAGTGGTGAACATCTCCCTTCAGTGATTCAGCTATTTTCTCCCTCGCTCCTGTGGGCACCTTGATATAATTCGCGATTTCCGGATTGACTTCTGGCATTTGGGCAAACTTCACGAATTGATTAGTGATCCGCTCTCTTAGACCTCTCAGTTGTTCAGGTCGTACACCTCTAACAATTAACTCTGCCTCGCGATCAATCAACTTTACCAAATCTTTACAAACTTTGATCTGGTATTGTGTTACGATTTTTTTGGTCGTTAACAGTATATCTAACCTCTCCTCGTCCCTTAAATCCTCGAGTCTGAGTGATGTAACGATATCCAGTAACTCCCTTGCCTTCAAGGTTTGCGGTGTATCGACTTCTAGAGCGCGACCATTGATGGCCGACGTCCATCGAATCGGAGCTGCTGCTTTTCGCATTTCATTCATTTGACCGCGTAGATTTTGTCTCTCGGAGACACACAGTTGATGCCTTCCAATGGCTGCAATCAATTCGGATTCTTCATCTAGCAGAAGGGCGAGTGCTGCCTTTCTTTCTGCGACCGTCAACGATTTGGCATTTATTTTTGACACTTCTTCCTGTTTCCATTGTTCCAATGCGTTAAATAGTCTGTCAAAATCTGCCTTGGTCTTCGGATGCAACCGCCTTTCAAAATCAAACTTGATTTGCACGAGTTTGTTTTCCTTAAGCTCCTGTTCGTGTTGGCGTTCCCAGTCGAGGTATTGGTCTCGTAGACGTCTCAGTTCGTTCACACGTCTTTTGGCCAACCAGCGCCGAGTGTACTTTTGGATGATAATTATCTAAAAATGCGTTGAAGAGGTAGAAGTAAGCATTAGTGGTTAATGTGTACCGTTCCATACAGCGCAGAATATAGCTTCAACTTTTGAGATAACTCCACTTAACATTTTGGCGAAGCAGCCTTCACGATGTATCTTCTACAAGCTCTTGCATGTACAAAGCGAACGGTAAACTGGTGAAAAATAAAACAGTAGTACAAGTATTACTGTGGAGACAATGTGCGCACGTGTACAGGCTTTCATCTGTGAGACCCTGTCTAGCGATTATTTGCAGGGGGATTGAAGGGACAAGGGGTCGCATCACCGCACATGTTCTTTGCTTGGGAGTCGATTAATCATACGCACTAGGACAAGTGGAGTGGGCCTCACAGTACACGTGTACGCAGTTCTCAATGTACAGGACTTATATTGATGTGGAACACCACTGTTTCAGTTGTGTAGGGTATTCTGGTTGTTCATTGAAATCTTGAGTCAGCCTGGTGCGTGCCGCCGCAGTATCTGCTCGGTCGGCTCCCTAAACAGGGGACAACGTTCTCGTCATTGCACCAAAGTAACTTGCTCCACAGAACCAAATGAACTGATAAGTACACTTAGGTTTGGCTCAGAGAGGCACTTTATCTTCAGACGTCCGTCTTAGCGGCAAAAATATACATCTTAGTAATCCACTTACGACTTCTAAATAATAGGTGGGCGAGATGGCTCAGTGGTTGGAGCGCGAATTACTGACCAGAAGGTCCGTGGTTCGAACCCGACCTCTGCCTCTCGACTCTCCCTGTCTAGGCTTGGGCAACCTGGTAGTATCCCAGCCCTCGTGCCTCCATTGGGTGGCATGCCAGCTAGGCACCGAAAAGGTGTTACAGCTGAACTATTATTAAATACCAGATGGAGATATAGTGACATCGTGAGGAAAGCTTGCCTGAGCTACCGTTGTCCCATTCTCAGGGATTAAACCAAGTTCTCTTAGTTCGGATGTCTGACATGCACGTCTCTTTTATTCTGCCGTAAAAACCTCCTAATAAGTTTCTTTGCGTCCTTAAGGGCACAGAAATGGTGAAGCGGGTGCACTGAACAACGTAAGTTAGTTTTGAGTACCCTTATCCGCTCGCCGCTGTGGCCGAGCACCAGAAATCTGGAGTGGCGTCACGACCTAATCGGTCTATGTATAACCTCCATTACCACAACATTACTGAGGATTTATCCAAGATTCTCAAACCTCTTCAAAGCTATATAGCAAAGAATGGTACTTACCACACTCTCACCTGTATTTATCCTATTCGTGGGTTGTTGTCTTCTGTCCACACTCTCACCTGTATTTATCCTATTCGTGGGTTGTCTGTCTTCTGTATATAATGTCGCGATTTTTATGTCTGTAGCTCTGCCTGAAACTACTGACCATGTATGCAATGCAAGCAATGTCAGAGAACCATTCGTGCGTACCCCAGCGTCAAACCTGAAGGAGCTTTTACGATGCTCCACGGGTATGCAATTCCTGCTCAGTGGCACTCTGTATCACCAAACAGGTGGTTTTAGCATGTGGCCATCTCTTGGTTCGTTTCTTGTTAAGTTAAGGGACCGATACACTTGAGAAGTTGTCATAAGTATGTTGATGACACATTTTTAGTGTGTTATGGGGAAAGTACCAAGGGGTTGTGTTGTGGATGTTTACCTCGGCTCGTCGTGATACGGCACCCACGTTAGAAACACGACATAACGGAAATTTCGCTCTCTCGGAGAGCTTTCCTATCTGGGGAAAAGCGATCCGCGGAACTGCCATTTGAATCGATGCACTTGAAATTGGTCAGGGTTCCAACTCTTAAATATCGTATGGACAAATAGTCACGAACGGCAAGTTCACTGCAGACTATGATAAATTTTGCCCCAGATAGGGTCAAGCCTGGTTGCTTGCGTTAGGGCCACTGGTTTTTGCTTACCACGAGTCACACATGAATTTTGAATCTGCGCATCCTACCATAATTAGGTTCGCACACTGAAACATGTATACTTAGTGCTAAGGAGAACATTAGACCGTCCGCCGTTATCACCCGGTTCCGTCCAATCGTCGTTCGCAAGTTTGCGCGCCTCCATAAGCAACTGAAAAGGGGAATGGCACTGTGGTTTGCAGAGACCAATTAGCTACTTTATACAGACATCGCACGCACATCCCTGTAGCGTTGCTTGCTTACTGGTATCAGTGCGAACGGAACATACATGCAAATTTCAAGGTTGCTCAGTTATGGAAAAGCCGCCAGTGAAGTAGGTTACTGACTTGCTTCCTAAGTTATGCGCCGAGTAGTATATAACCTGGTTTAAACCCAACGGTCACTATTATCTTCAGTAATGTCCGAGCACAAGTCATCCTGTTCATTATAAGTTTAGTTTGATATAAACTCAGAAGATTGTTTCACGGGGTCTGCCAGTGCTGATTCGGAGCCTTAACTTATTTACTGTACTTAATGTTTGAGTTACTGAGAGATTGAGCTTTCGCTGTCCTGCAATCAAAAGGCAGTTAAAGCTTGTCTGAAACAAAACAAACGCAACTCACATCCCTTAACCTGCGTTCCAAGTACTCCTCTGCAGTTTCGTACGTCCCCGGGATCCTCACAACATCTTTGGCATTTGAAACGTAGAACCCTGGTTTCGAGAACTGTGTTGACATATTATTCACCGTGGATTGACCGAAGTGCTTCATTCTGTATGTTTGTGTCTGACGTGAAAAAATGGGGATTCCTGTTGGACGTCTTGGTAGTGGCCTCGTTTGTGCAGATGCATGATGATACCTGGTATCTGTCAGCTTGTGACGATATCCCCCTAAAAATGGTTTGTGATGTGAAGCGGGAAGCCAGTTTATCTCTACCTCCTTTGGAGTTTCCTCGTCCTTGAATTGCTTTATCTCCAGTGTGTCTTGAAGTGTGTACTGTTCGTTTGTAACAAATGCCTTCTTGCAGGAAACTTTTATGACGAGTCCTGACTGAAATGTGATCTCGCGATTTCCAAGGCGTATTTTCCGTCCATTCTCGATTTTTGTAAACGTCATTGTGAACCGCACGACCCCGTCAGTGTCAACCAGCTCTTCCAATGGGGTCAGATGACCAACGGTTTCATTGTTATGAAGTAGCTGAAACTCGCCATATCTTATTGCCGTATCTCGAACCACAAGTACGCTGACTTCGGAAGCATAGTACTTCTTTGGTACACCGTAAAACTCCATTTTCACTCCATTATCAGACACCACTTGCACAGTGAGGGAATGTGTCTTATCTAATGCATATGACGCAGTCGGATTCCTGGATTCGTATTTCTCCGCTAGAACCGCACGACCTGCCAAGCTGGAGGACTCGTTCTTATTTACCACTACGGCGCCGTGGCCGTATTTGAAATCATCTGACTCGACGTCTGGTCTTCCTGTTGTCTGCTGTGGCTCATTTTGTTCGGCTGATGTACCAGGCTTGGAGCTATTAGTTATCAAGTCATCATCAGCTTCACTGCGGTCAAGCGACGCGGGAGGTGGCTCCATATGTGTCTGCTTGTTCAAAGATTCTTGTAGTTTTTGTGTATTATCAGCATCTCTGAAGGACTCTGCTTCAACATACAATTTACCTGTCGAAGATTCATCTTCATCCTCATCTAGATGCGCACTTCCTTGAATGGGTGTTCCTCCTTCGATATCGGAATTGTTTGCCGAACTTTCTCCTTCAGCGTGCTGACTTCTGTTTCTTGTTCCAGGTGTTGAACACAGATTATCGTCTTCTGCATCTAGCTGCTCTTCGAAATGTTTCTCGAATTGCTCAGCAGCTTCTTCCATTTCCTTGACTGCTCAGCTGAGAGACATAGCTGAAATATATATAAAAAACAGCCTGTACTATCAAGAGTTCCCACTGTACCTCTTCTCACTCGTTTGGCTTAGGGTTTGCTAATCAAATATAACCATCAAGTAGAGATCCCTTATGATACACAAGCCCTAAATGGTAATCAACGGGGAAGGTAGTAACAGCGTCGTAGCTTTGATTCAAGATTGTATTAGGTGAAAACCCCGCTGTAACGAAAACTCGTTCTCGAGACGGATTGCTGATTCACAACGATTTCAGATATGCTCCAAGCTGTAAAGTGCAGTTCAATTGCCAATTAGACCAGTTTTGTCTGTTTGAAAGGTCAAAATGTAACTTCTTGTTAATGTGAGGAGGATGGGGGTTCGAAAAAGCAGGGGCAGTAATTGAGGCCAACCGGTTGCTCAGGTTGAATTAAAGGTTAGCTTGGGCTAACTACCTTGATTAGTGGTAGTATGAAATTTGGTGCTTTTCATTCTAGATTTCCTCCCGTCTGTGAAGCCACTCTATCCTGGAAAGCTGAGAATCGCTGTACAGTTGCTCCGTCCTTTTTGGCGATCACCAACGTTGTGCATCTCACCAAACTCAGAGTTTTGAACTCGCGACCTTCTGACTGGTGGTTAAACACTTAGCCGTGTGGTCAAAAACAACTATTCAGTAGTTCGACTTCCTCTCACTTATACATGACACAGGACTACTTATCCTTCAGCCATGGAAACTCTGAACCTCTTCTTCAAGTATTTGAGATTACTGCGTTTTGTTCGCTGACTGTCAGTAATCTCGGATTTCAGTGTCTGAAACACTACGAAGCGCGATTCTGTCCAAAACCAAGGACTGAATCATCTTACTTGACCTTTGGACAGCTTGCCGATTCTATTGAATCAAAAACTGTGTAGTACAATGTAATATAATATACGGCTGCTAGTTTCTCTGCGCAGGAGCGCTGCATCTCAACCGGACCCTTGGAATCATCACCATCCCCAGCAAGACCAGATGAAAACGCTGTTGCTTCACTCCCTTACAATTAATGTGAATAAAACCTTCCAATGGAAAAAAGAAAGCCTTTGGAATAAAAATCAATGGAATCAAACGTGCTGAAGTCCGCGTTTTATTAGTGCTAGCCTGATACTTGGTAAACTCTTCATAAAAAACTACCGCTTCCTGAGGAGCAGACGCTTACCTGGACCGATGTGATTATTCCAGGTTGCCAATTCCAACTGGCCCCTTATCACGTGATAATAGCATAGCAATGGGCTATGTTGACTCATCCAACAGAAATACCTGTTACCATCTAGAATACTTAGGCCGCACTTGATAAACGTGCCAGCACCTGCATAGTCTGCTCACACCTCCACCCACCTCTTCCTAGGCGTAAACCAAATGTAGAAGTACAGTGCAACGACGATCAAGCCAACGCTTGTGGGATGACGTGAATGTATGAGTTTTGAAGTCTGGTTCATGTCTGTTCAGACGGTCGGTCACTTCCTTCTGGTCTTCCTGTTTTCCTTTGTTAGTTTGGGTTTTTCTTAGAATGTGCATGGTCCCTTGACGAGCATAATCGCAGTTTCCTTTGTGATTTGTTGCACATAAACCAGCATCAGTTACGTGATAGTCGTTTAGGACTGTATACTTTGTAAAAATGCCTCTCCTTCTGGCGCCTTCACCAGGCCAGTATAGCTTCATCGTTTGCTGGGTTATTTCATGCCATTTTTCTTAGAAGATTGTACTCTCGGATCTCGTTTTACTCTCCTGAACATTCCTGTAAACTGTAGATATGAAAAAACAGCAAAACAGTAGGTTTAGTTCCAGATGGCAGTTGTTATCCCAAAGCAAATGGTACACATTTTGACTCCTTTTTCCTCGTAAGATCACTTCTCAAGTACCATAAAAATTCGAAGTAATTTGGAACCTGACAGAATCCATTGTGATTAGCCTGAAGAAGTTGAAAATTTCGTAGCTACGAACAAATGAAATTCATGGAAAGTAATTTTGGAGTTTGCGGTGCACTGAGAAGATCGGCGATACTCTTCTCTCTCTCCCTTTTCTGTATACGGATGTACAACTTTCCTGGCTAGTGATGAAACTCATTTGCTGTATTCGGAAGCGGTGATGCCGTGAGGAAGTAGTAAAGAGTTTACGCTTGAATCAATGGCCAAACAGGTGTCCTCTTCGTCCTTCCTCCGATAACAATGCTTCTCAACTAAAGCTATCACAGGAGGTCATCCACAGACTCTCATCGGCTGGTACATCATAGAACGAAGAGAATACAGTACAGTACTGTGATAGGGACGCGAAAGCAGTTCTATGAGAATTCTGTTAGTTTTCATAAGGTTCATCGAGAAGTGCAGAACAAGAGACGGCTCATTTATCTATTAAGTTCAATGGACAGATGTAGATTCATGTTTGGTTTCTGTCTGAAAGAAAGTTGATTACTGCAACAGCCGAAACTATTTTTCGATTACTATTTTTAGTCTGTGGGATGCCCCTTGTTACTTGGGATGCAATCCGTGGTGCTTTTTACAAAATTGACAGCTGGCTTGGGTTATAATCCGTCTCAGTTGACCGTACAACACATTTATGAACCTTTGCTTACTGTTTTTCCCCATGACTGTTTTCGAATCAATGATGAATGCAGCTTTGTCCATTGAGATCATGATCTGTACATCTTCACCATCGTCAGCATCAGAATCGATACAGATGCTCCACTGTTGCACAACCACAACGTTAATCTAATTATATTTAAAACCTTAGAATGAACAGAAGTGAAAGGTGTAAGGGAAGGATCTGGTGCTGGCCTATCTCACGCGCACAGTCAATCAGCACAAGCACCACTGACATCGATCCGCCCCCATTTCCTGCAATGGATCCACCCTGACGTGGGGAGATCATGAGCCCCTATTCTGGAAGACGAAATGCACCAACAATACCCAAACTCTTCGTAATCCACTTCACATCCTCCTGCAAATTTGCACGTTGTCCACCTCTAAGGATGGAAGCACGGATAACGACACTTGTTTCTATTTCGGTATGCACAGCACATGGTTGAACCATCACAGATGATGGATCTGGGTGTTTTCCGCGGTCAGCGCACCTGCTGCACGAACAAATGCCCGTTTTCGGATCACCGCGTTACGAATTCGTTGACCCCATCCGACACCAGCAGCTCTTCTGGGATGTCTATGGTATAAAAAAAACCTGAAGACACCTCACATCATCTCTTCGCAGATATCATGTATTGCGACCACACAGCAACGCAGCTCTTACTGTAGCTTGCTACACGCAACCCTTGCCATCAATTAATATTCCTTTTTGGTGCCACAACCAACACACCTTAGAACCTTGGAGATCCATGCCCTGATTTCATCACTCACATCTCCAGAACGTGTACTCAGTTTTGTCCTGTCGCAGTCTGAAATTCCTCCACGCTTAGTATCCCTGGGTAGGAGTTCGATGCCCCAGTTGTTCAATTTCGGAAGTCCGTGACAATATTGCAGTGAGCATACTCACAAATGAGATACTGACTCCCATAGTGTTACCATAATAACCATTATCACAGCATCAACTTTCTGGAAGATCTTCCAAGTCAATCCCTGAAACCGGGTGATGTGAGTTACACTACTCCATTGCAACAGTCACCTCCGAGATCCATCGTGCTGGTCTAACTCTTGCATCTTTCCATAGTCAGGGTGACTAGCTTTCTGTGGCACACCATTTTTCTTATCAGTCCTGCAAGCGGAGTCGACCTGTAAAAAGCCGAGAAGCACTATAGGGCTGTTCTATTTATACTATGAATCATCTTCAGAATACATCATTCAGCTAAAAATGACTGGTCATTGGTGTGAGTAAATTGCATCATCATCATCGTCGACAGCACGACATCAGTGTTCAACACTGATGTTTCACTGCCGTACAACCATGATTTATTTGGAAGCCTTATTGTGAAGAAAAGAATAAGGGTGGACGAGGAAGGGACTTATCCCAAGCTTACTACAATCATTCCGAGGTGCCCACACCTCCAGACACTTATTCGGGCAATCTGGATACAAACTGACAACAAGAACGCTACTGTCATCGGTTGGTAGCCATATCTTGTAGTGTCTCCAGCCAGGCACAGTTAGGACCACGTGGTCCCCATCCTGAAAGTCGAGTAGCACCGACAGCACCCAAGCGTTTCGTAACCACGTTCATACTCCTCTGCCAAGTCAAGGGTTGGACACCTCTCTGTTTATGCCACTGTGAATTGAGCATGAAAAAACAGCACTCTCTTTGACAAACGATGGTTCGGCATATGTAACACATGTCCCAACCAACGCAGCTTCTGGTGTTGGACACATTCTTCAATGGAAGTAGCTGTTGCCCAACCGAAAACGCGTTTTCCAACTGCCTCGTTACGGATTCGCCGACACCAGCCCACACGAGCTATGGTTCTGAGACAACGAATGTCGAACACCTGAAGACGTCTCAGTTCCGCTGCACTTAAACAGGGTATGGCTGCACCCGTCCTTCATCCAGGTGATTCACATCGGGTGGTCAAGCACCGTCTAGACCTGCAATAGCGTTAAGGCTCAGGCCACATACGGGACTTCCCGTTTCTGGGAAGAGATGTGCAGTACATTTTTTCGCTGCTGCTTTGCAGCTTACTTACTGTTGGCAGTATGTCTGATTATTATGATGTGAATGCGTCTGTTGGTTGGTGATCAGATGGTTTTTGATCGGTTCAGCGAGCGTGGCAACTAGTTTGTAGAAGCGTTGTCCTTACTGAGGAGACATCACCATGGCACTATGATACTGCACGGCAAATGGTAAATAGTAAGAACTGCAGAAAACCAGCGGCTGGTGTTGATTGCATCGACATTTTTCTGAAGCTGAACACTGTGTAATCGGACGATGCTAATCATTTTTAAACATACTGCCGCATAGAAACAAGCTGTGGATGGTACACAACTGGAACTAACCTTTGCTTTTATCCTCGCATCTCGAGTAACACCCACGATGGCCACCAAATCTAGCCCCAGAATTAGTTTATCCCGATAGCGCAGTGGCATATCCTCACAATTTCCTCACAATTCGTTGGTATAAGGCGTGGGAACTTCGCTAAAGGGTGCTATAGATACAGTGCATTTGGGCATTCAAGCACATACCCTTCCGTCAAATGACCCTCAGCAGTACCCACAAAGGCAAAAACAGTTTTACTGATTCTAAGACCACCGACGGTACACGATCAGAGGCAGCAAGAGGTCGATGTGGTAGCCAATACGATGACCTTAATAAGATGTTTGATGCACTTTTCGGCATGAAAGACATGCTATCCAAAGTTGGTCCAACTAAGAAGTTCTCAACTTTCGGTAACTCTCTCTTGGGTGATTTTTGAACTAGGCTGTTATGCAGATAGTCTTTTTGCAGCTTTTTACTAAAATACCAACGTGCTTCAATCTCTTTCTTACACTCCAAGTTTGAAAGCCTGTCGGTTGAAATGCCAAACACGACCTTATGACCTGAACAAAGTCAAGTGCGTTTTTTGTTGCCCGGGTGACCTTTCGACGTCATTTTTGTTGCAATTACATCGTGCTTCTGATGTGGGGCACTGCATATTCATTGAGCGCTAAACAGCTGCTTTTCTGTCTCCGTGGAATATCAGAAATCAGCGTGCGTTGGTTCTTCTATGATCGGGTAGCCTCGTTTACTGTTCATTTTCGTTCCTGTGTTTATTTGTAGAAGTGTATGTTTTTTCTCTAGTGCTTCTTTTTAGGGATTGTCAGCAGCTCTTCATCTTTCCATCCTTCCCTGATTGCCAAGGATGCATATTCTTCCCACAATAGCTCGTACTTGGTTTGTGATATATATATATATATATATATGTATAAATATATATATGCAGTGGCGTTTTCCACCAGGTCCATTCTTCTGTTTTTGATTCTTTTGGCCGATTTCAAAACATTTGCTCGCGGTATGATGTAGGGCACAAGATACGGCGATTTGCTTGTTCATTTGAACTATAGTTGTTCGACACTACATTGCTGCTGTCCGCACCATTTCGAATTCTAGATTTTCATAACTGCAATAGGTTCACCCGTTCTTAGATACATACATTTTCAATTATTTCGGGTGCGCACTTGCCTTCACGATAGTTTGCTTCCCGTATACTTTGCCGGGAACACTGATCTTATGCTGTAGATGATGGTTATGACAGTGTCGTTGAACGTTTGACACACCTACCTTACAGTTATGGCTTCCAAACTCCTGAAGGCTCTCTGTTCGTCCTTGTTTTCCATCGCTTTTCTGTCATGCGTTCCAGTCGTTCTTATTGATGTGTTGCTTCACTAATTCTGCGTCCCGTCACGAAGATACCGGCCTTTACCGTGCTGTGATGGTTTGTGCATCTCATCGGCCTATTGAACTTTATTGGGGGGTGTCCCCGCGACACCCACATGGTCTCTCATACCATGATGGTCAATGGCTAGAGGTCTGACGAACACAGTCTTCTGGTCCTCCAGGTTGGGAGTTGGAACATATGGCGACTTGTTCGATAGAAATGGTAATGCATTTGCATGTCCCGCCGAACACCGCGGCCCTGTGGTTATGACTTTGAGCCAATGGCTTTGGTCGAGGACCCTAATTGTCCTTCCGTCCAGATGTGGGTACCATGATAGTATTCCAGACCACGTACAACCATCAACCGCACATATACAAATAAATCCATGCCACACCGGCCGTCGCGTGGTGCCATCAGTCAAGTCGCCTTGTTTGCTGCATACGGCAGGGCAAGTAATCAAAAACAGGCTACAGCCGACGCCTCCATTTTTCCTCTTTCACATACTCTTTCGTTCTCCTCTCCTAGCCCAATTAATAACCCTCCGCTTGTAGGCCCAGCACTAAGGACTGATAACGCCGTTCGTCATGCATCGGTTTTGCTTACAACATCTGTTCGCCACATCGCGCCGACATCCTCAGGTACCTCCAAATCAATCTTCAAGCATCAACACACTTTCTATCTGACCGCGTTCAATGTCCGCACTCTGACGCAAGCAGGACTTCAAGCTGCTCTTGCTCTCACGCTGGACTCGCTTGGCATTGATGTGTGCTGTGCCTCAGAAACGGGAATTCAAAATGCAAGCACAGTGGTTGAGCTAACGGCTCCGTCAGTCTCCACTCGCTTCCTGCCGGGCACCTCTGGTGATCCAGAGACTGCGGCGTCGGCATGTGCAGGGATTGGTGTCGTCCTTACTCACCGGGATGAAGTATCCTCACTTGACTGCGTATCTGTTGATATTCGTTTCTGCGAGATTCATCTGACAAAGTCTGTGACGGATTCTCACAATCGGGAAGTCGATCGATGTAAGTTTATCGTATCTGCTTACGCTCCAGCTGATTGTAGCTCCGATGCCGTCAAAAACAGGCTTTATGACACCCTGAATGCCCTGCTGCAGCAAGCTGAAAGCTCAGACATCGTGGTGGTTGCCAGAGATTTGAATGCAGAAATAGGCAGGCTTAATGTATCTGAGACTCAGTAAGGATGTCGACATGGATTGGAATCGGTACGTACGGACAATGGTGAACGACTGCTCAAACTGTGTGCTGACCGCATGCTGTTTTTATGCAGTACTAACTTCTAAAATAGCCGAATTCGTCTGGCCACATGGTGCCCTCCAACGGCAGGCCGGCCACAAACTCAAAGTGACCACATTGCTACCAGTTACCGATGGTGTGGATCAATGACTGACTCCGGGCGTTTTGGAACACATTCGTGGATTCCGACAACGCGCTCGCTCGAAGTCGCTTCTCCCTACGTTTTCAGGGCCGCGTAAGATGTGGACAACTGAGAGACTGGCAGATAGGGCTGTTAGATGAACTTACCAGAGTCATCTTCTAGAGTCTCTTCAAAATATTTCACCATCAGACATGAACTCATACTGGGACGATAATGCCACCTCTTCGCATAGTGCTGGGAATTTTGCTTGTGGCACAGCAACACCAGGCGCACTCAAGCACTGGATATCAGACCGAACGGTTGCACTGCTTAAATCTCAGAGAAATATCCCAGCCGGCCCTGAATATGACTTGATGCTACGAATTATCAGACGTCAAGTGAAGGTAAGCGTGCAAGCCGACCACGAAGTGTGATGGATACAGAAAGCCAAGGAAATGGAAGAGGCCTAGAAAGCCGGTAATACCCGAAGATTATTTCAGTTGATCCTTGCGACGGGGCCCCGGAAACAACCATCAAGGATCGAAATGGAGTGACCATCTTGAATAACCGAGAACGCCTCAACCGTTGGGCCGAATGCTTCGAACAATGATTGTCATTGCCACCAACTGGTACCCATCTCGAACCCACAGGTGACGTAAAACCATGGACAGTGAACGTGGAACCGCCCACGGTTTCGGAAGTTCATGACTTCATATGTTCTCTTAAGCGCCACCGAGCCTCTGGTTTAGATGACCTTCCACCCGCATTGTTCAAAGATGGGGGTGAATTTCTCAGTAAGCGCTTATCTGATCTATTTTCTTGCATTTGGGAAAAGAAGTCTCTCCAAGCCAACTGGGGATAGCCGGTAATATTGCCCATTTTCAAAAAAGGGTCTCGTAGTGAGTGTGGTAACCACATGGGAATCAGCTTGACCCCGGTCGTAACAAGATTGCTGGCGTCACATGCTTTGTCACCTTACGGTGGAGCGCGAAACGCTGACTGGAGAGCAGCAAGCGGAACTCCGGCCTGGTAGGGGCTGCGTTGATCAAAACTTCACACTCCGTCAGGTGCTATAACAACCCCACACGTATAAGTGACCCACAATTCCAGTGTCACCGGATTTCAAAGGCGCTCTTGACCCGATTGACTATTCTTTTTTGCATGAGACGTTTGCTCAACAAGAAATGCCCTGGAAGTTCGTGAACATAATAGGCTCTTTGTAGTTCCGGGCTTTCCGGCGTGTGACAGTATAGAGCGAGCTCTCCAAAACTTCGGTACANAAAAGCTTCGGTACACAAAGTGGTGTCCCTCAGGAATGCCCACTCTCCCCATTCCTGTTGAACTTTGTGATCGATGAAATCGTGATACGAACGCTGAAAGATCTCTAAATCAAGGTGTTCAAATAGCCTGTAACGAAAGCCTTGTCTATATGGAATATGCAGACGACATCGTTCTTATGTTCGAAGAGGAGGAGAAGGTTCAAGTATTTTTGGATGAACTGACCAAAGTCATCTCGTTTTTTGGTATACACTTTGCACCTACAAAGTGTAAGGTCATGATCCTAGACACAGCCACTGAACACGCCACTTACAATCCAGGGCGAGATACTGGAAGCTGTGGAGCGCTTTACGTATCTTGGAAGTTGTATTAGTTCTAACTTTAGTGTGATGGATGAGGTCAATGCACGAATCCGCAAGGCTCGGGTCGCGTTTGCGAATTTGAGACACTTATGGCGTCAAAGTTGTGTTTCCTTGAAGCTCAAGAGACATGTGTATCAAGCTTTGTTGTATGGCTGTGAAACTTGACCTGTTCGAGCAGCGGAGCTGAGATGTCTTCAGCTGTTCGACAT
Organism: Opisthorchis viverrini; assembly: GCF_000715545.1. Taxonomy (NCBI): domain Eukaryota; kingdom Metazoa; phylum Platyhelminthes; class Trematoda; order Opisthorchiida; family Opisthorchiidae; genus Opisthorchis; species Opisthorchis viverrini. Next base: position 282,179 of record NW_008751836.1, read on the forward strand.
TCGCTGTCTCAGAGCCATAGCTCGTGTGTATTGATGTCGGCGTATCCGTAACGAGGCAGTTAGGAAGCGAGTTTTTGGCTGTGCAACGGCTACTTCCGTTGGGGATTGTGACCAGCACCAGAAGCTGCGTTGTTTGGGACATGTGTTACGTATGCCAAACCATCGTTTGCCGAAGCGAGTACTGTTTCCCATGCCCAACTTAGAGTGGCGGAAGCAGAGAGGTGGCCAACCCTTGAATTGGGTGAGGAGTATGAAGGAGATCACGAAACGTTCGGGTTCTGTCGGGACTACTAGCCTTCCACGATGGAGATAGCGTGATCCCCACTGCGCGTGGTTATAGACATTTCAAGATAAGACTTCTAACCGATGTCAGTGACGTTCTTGTTATCAGTTCCTATCCAGATTGCCTGAATGAGTGTGTGTAGGTGGAGGCCTCTTGGAATGATTGAAGTAAGTCACCACTAGGTCCCTTCCCCGTCCAATTCTTATCTCCACAATAAGGCTTTCAATTAAATCATGATTGTACGGAAGCCAAGCACTGGTGTTGAGCACTGATGTCATGCTGTCGATGATGATGATGCAATTCTAAGTTTGACACGTCTCCCGGTGAAATGCGTGTGACCTGCTCATTTGCTTGCTTTTTTCATATTTTCTGCCTTGCTCCGCCTAATTTTCAAGAGTGTCTGGCTTGCAAATTTATATTATGTCTGTGCCGTAGAGATTCGCGAATATGTTAGGTAGCACTGAATTCTGACATTAACCGCTAAGTCACAGACAGTTGAAAACTGACAAATGCTCTGCAATGTGCATTTTATAGTACACTGAGTTTCACACTACATATAAGCCACAGCAAATAGTACAGTAGAAATGTGTTTTTCACAGCTTCTGCTTATATGGGACAAGAGTGCCATGAGTATCCAAGGAATTACGAGTGCCTCATTCGGGAAAGCGTATCAAATGGAGCAGTTTAGGCTTTTGCAGCAAAAGTGGAGCACTGTTTCCGTCAAGTAAAGTATTTTTGGTTGAAGTCCTTTACAATATTTATCTGTTCACATGCAGCGGCAATGATGATTATGTTGGTGGACCACAATTTGGGCTTTAGGTGCGTGAAAATGGATGTGAGCTTGAACATTCCTTACACACAATGAATCGGATTGGCATAAAGCAGGATGCTGCATTGGATCACTATCCAGCCTCCTCTTTTGATAGACATCTGATTCCTCTACCAGTAATAGTAAAATAATCGTTCAGCTGTAACACCATTTTAATGCATAGCTGACAGGCCACCGGAAGGAAGTACCGGTCCTGAGACACTGCTAGGTTTCTCGAGCCTATACAAGAGCATTCATAATGCAGAGACTCGGTTCGAACGTCAGGCTTTTCGGCCAGTAATTTTGCGTCTTAACCGCAGCTTCGTCCAAATTGTAAACGGGCTACTCTTTCGTACATTAGTTCAGTGGCCATGGCTTAGTATAACCTACCTGTCCGATTAAATGTTTCGAGTATGTTGATATCATAGACAAGATGGTTACTCCATATTCCCTTATTATCCAACCGTTTTGTACCATTATCCGGTTTGAGGAAACTAGTGACATCTGTGCTTTGGTTTTGGCATAACAAAATAAAGCATCGCCTTTTGGTCAAACCCTAAGAAAACCTACCTTAATGCGCTCAAAATACAGCGGACTTTTAGTTAAACGATTATGATATCTACGCGTCTCTGGCGTGATAATGGTTAGTCAACTGGATTGGGAACTACACTTCTGGTACGGCCTTACTACTTTCATTGCTCAAACTGTGAGAGGATCCTTAAGTAGCACAGATATGCTATGACAGCAAGTTATTGTTCACAGCTCCTTCAGCGCAATCAGTTGAAGTCCGCGTGATGCAAAAAAACACGGTAGCATTATATGAGTTCAGGATAGACTTCAAGCCCGATACGGAGTATCATATATTTCAGAGGAAACCCCCCTATCCCTATTCCGTTTGTAGCAGTATATTACATTCCGTTAGTGGCGGCAGTTTTGTTTGATGGTTTCAATTGTAATTCCTCGATTCCTGTCTCCAGTGAGTTTTGTCGACGCTCGCAGCGGTCTGAGTGGTATCGTGTGTTTGTTCTTTGGGCAGACCAGCGGTCCATGAATTTCTTACATCCCGACGCTTACGTGGTTGCGACCATTTTTAATGTTTAGGCTGTGTAGGTGAAAAACACCTTTAAACCCTAAGCTCTCAAGGCACTGGTAGTGCGTTTATACTGGAGGATTGTGTACTCACTATTATTTTGTTCAAGTCACGTTTCTATGGAGAAAATCACACGCGGCTGATTTCCAACAATTCATACGGCAGTGTTAACACTTATCGCTTGTCGACAGGCGTACCGTCAAATAATACCAACCAGTGGAATCCGAGAACCGAATCTCGTGACGATCACTTAAGTTTGACTAACAGGAATTGCCGTCTGATACTTACTGATACTTAGTCACGAGATCCGAGGATGTCGAGGCAAATGGTGCCACTGAACAGCTCCGTACATGTGTCTGACCAACCCATAAAGCAAAAATGACCTGGAAATAACCCAAACTTCTAATAATTCGGCAGTGTATAGTACAGATTGTATCTTAGTTGACTGCTGTACCACCGCTTCCCAATCAAAGTTCTTCACTGCTACGGTTGACATAGTGACGACCTTCACGATTACACTGCCCGTTTCTAATTCCAATACAGTTCCGACCCCCAACAACCTAAGATGGAGTACCAGATCTCGACATGTAAATACAGCTACGGTGCTTTCTAAGATAAAACGTTAGAACATATGCGTTTCTGTCATGCCCATACGGTGACCCCAAAGCTACGCGAGTTTATTAGTTTCAGTACACCGCATACAATTAACGGGGCGATACACAGGATGGGGCTTTCTCCCAACAGTTCCGGATCAGCTTTTTTCCTGGCGTTCAAAGACTTCCTTTCGCCTAAAAATAATGAAAGAAAAACGGGTGTGGTACTGCTGTTTAAGTTCTAGAAATCTTCCAGAGCAAGGATTCAACTAAAAAGACGTCCAGATATGCTTTGAACTGGGTAGTAGATGCAGTGCGAACAACCACCGGAGAAAGGCTATTCTACACGCCAACTACCCAAAATGATACAACTTATCGCTTGGTAAAGTTGCATGTTCTGAGATTGAGAGTCTTCCTACCGTGTCTCAACCGCATGTCATCTGGATCAATGTGAAGTGAATTTTGGTCGAAACTTGCCGAAACTTGCGCATAAGCGTTGGGTCTCTTTGGTAGAGACGATACTCCAGGGAGAGGTCAAGCACCATCACACGCATTTCATAGTTCATGCATTTAAGACCGTCAATGATTTTCATAGCAGCTCCTTGGACTACGTACTTCTTGCGTCCCGAATAGACAACTTGATCGCCATATTCGGTAGGCGGACCGACGTGGGATGTCTTTTGCAGGAAGATATTTAATGTCCCGCTTAACGGCAATAAATTCGACGAAGAAACTCTGGTCATTAATTTTTTCCTGAACGATGCATCTACGGACGATAAATCATCAACTGACCCGTGTGCTTATGCTCAAGCATTTCCCGTCCACCGCCTCGAAGTTTGATATTCTGAGGTGTACGAGGCACCCTTGAAGTCTGAGCTATTCGAACTGAAAAACGTTGAGGTTTTGGTCAAGAATGCACCGGCCGGTTGCGCCTAGCGCGCTAGCCGGTATTTATCAACTGCAAATATGTGGTTTCTTCTGCATTAAAGCGTTCATCCAAACCCTGCTTCACTTGTTTATATTGTGTTTCAACATATAACCGTAAGTGTTTCCTGGCTTACATGACCACATCCCGTCCCTATTCGAAATAATATCAGCAGCCAAATGGATGATTCTCTCATTCACGTAGCCACGGATTCGCCACCCCCACAGAAATCTCTGCCACGAGTGATTCATTCATTCATTCATTTTAAAAATTACACTTCCCTCCTGAATTTCAGTTTTGCTGAATTATCCATTTGGTACCAAACGAATCTTCTTCAGTTCACTTGACCTCAGGTCGCCTGGTTGTCAGTCGAAGATGGACTCACAGACGAATCAGCTGGGAGAAGCCCTCGGGCGGGGATAACGCTTCCAAGCGCGAGCTGGATTTATGGTGAGCAATCATGAAAGAGCACTCCAAACTCTCATATCTTTGTGGTTATTCACCATGCCAACAGAGGTGCTGGTATTTCTCGTTAGCAGAAGAAAATAATGTCGAGACGCTTCAAATGAACAAATGAGCGAGTTGACTATGATATGGCCAATATCAAAAGTGTGGTTCCAATATAAGGGCTCACCGCACCACAACTTGGCGCCGTCAGCTTAACGCAGCGCCCCGCAACCAGGCAGGAGAAGGGCAAAATATCCACCAAAACCATGTCCTTCCCGAGTTCAGAATTTTGTTTTTAGAGTCCACCCATGAATTTTGGCGCAAATCCAGTATACATGGTTTTATGGGGATGGGGATCTGACTCGTTTTTTACCAGTTGTGATAACCCAGTTCACTAAATACCTGCTGTTATTTTCAGTAGAAAATCGGGAGTTTGAAGCTTAAGGAAAATTCAGCGGCTGTCAATTCTAAACGCCCTTGGTTCCGTTCAGATCTAAGTGCTACGTGGTTAATTGGAATCCAGTTGGACAGTCAGTTCGAGGAATTTTTGCTAAAACATTAATATTTTTGAGACGGTGGTTATTTAGATGGCTGCCGAATTTTTTGTTCACATAGGCGCAATCAGTCACAGTAGTGAGAATATCTGCGTTCGCTGAGTAGTTGAGAACGAGAGATGCACACTACATGCTCCATGCGAATACGTGATACCCACTCAACCTAGGTGCCCCGTTGCTTGCACCCTACTGCACCTTAAAAGATTGACAGCCGCAATCTACCTAGTAGAAATCTGCCGATCATGAATGGCAGGGTTTGGCTCTCAGCCGGCAATGTTAATGTCAATACATGGTTATATCAAAGCTCGAGTGGTCGGTGGCTCCGTGTCAACATCATGTGCACACCGGCAACAGAGGGGTCAACTTTCAAATCGCTACGCAATTAAATGGTGTATCCCGTTGCAAAAGCGCTCGATAATGGCTGCGAGACTAGATCACATCATCATGCGGTATTAAGATATTTATGAGTACTCCTTGCGAATGAAAAACATGCCGGCAATACGGTTCGCCATAAAATTGGCATTCAGCATAGCTTAGTATCGGAGTGAAGTTGTAACAACAATGACTCATCCACCGGTAAGCCCTCATTGTATTTTCTCGTGAATGATATTTTTTCGAACATATGATGCACTCAATCTGATCACAAATGTGAGCCACCGAACACTAATTATGACTCTTTTCGGCTTAGTTTATGTGCAGTACTGTGTCTTATTATTTTCTACTCTACTCTCGATTCGAAAACTTGCTACCGTGTCTCACCCGACCATGTCTCAATTGGCATATTCTCCATTATTTTATAAATAAACATAATTATCACTGATATAGCCTGCTGAGGTTGAAAGAATATTATGAGCTCATATGACCGACTTTCAAATAGCTTCAATGGCATGCAACTTCTGTAGATCTGGTGACTTGCATTAATTTTCTGACGGCCTCTTCTCTATAATTTGTTCAGCATACTAGGTGGCGGGAAAGTGTGAATAACTCGCTTTATAGCTTGCTGAAAAGTGGCCCACAAAGTATTATAGAAGTATGAAAGAAAACAGGGGGAATGTATTACCTCCCACCGACATACACAGCCGTGTCATCCAGGGAGTCAACCTGGAAAGCACATGACCCCTAGATCGGTTTTTCGCGTTTGCCACTAGGTCGTGGTTGGGACAAATTGAGAAGGGCCGCTTAATCACATCGTCCAAATACACCGAACTATCCCTACATGGTCAGCATAATTTGCCGACAGGTGACTAATCGTAATGCCGATGTAATCCTATTCTTCTCTATGGAATCCACGAAGGATAAATTTTTGCAATGATCAGCCGATTTTTCAGAAAAACTTGTCTCAAGTGCTTACTAGCTAGTGATTGAGGTGAAAGAACTACGAATCCGAAAGAATTCGAAATTCTAGCTCATTTGACCCCCTGCCCAAGATTTCTCAACTATCTTTTGTGTAAGTTGCCGCTGGCTATTCGCACACTGAGATTGATTTCTCTAAATCTATGGCATTTTCAAACTTGCCACTTTATGGTGTAGAATGCCTAGGTATAATGTATATGCGGCTAGGGGTACACGATGCCTAACTAACTAGCCACAGAGCCTACGTCGATAACACCAGACAGCTGAACGATCTTAACCGACGCACACCACTAACATGCGGCTAGGGGTACGCGATACCTAACTAATCCATCCATCGGTAACGGAGAAAAGGCTCAAAATGGACGTCTTGAAATTTTGAGATATATTAGTCGTTTTGAAGTTTACATATGTCCTTCTGTGAGGCGCATTTTCTTCTTCGTGAGGAAGGTTCATTTGGCCGTTGAAGTCCTGAAAAGAGAGGAAGATATAATTCAGGTCATCGAAATATCACCATAAGGCGGGCGGCCGGCAAACAGGTAGAGATACTTACCCGAAAATTCACTGTAGCGACTATGCTGTCGTAGATGCCTATTCACACAGTGGTTATTTCGCATGCCTGTTTACTGCACCTCTCAAGAAATACGAGACCTACAGGTAATGCATAGGACCTCATTAACAGACAAACTTTTCGGAGCCGATGGGTCACGTGAAATCATCTTCGTCTCTTTCATCTAGCTGGCGCTCTATAGAGTTGGTCGTAGTTGTCAGACATTGATTCGCGGCTGTCGAGTAGTTCTTCTGTGGCTTCGAAAACACGGACGCACACAGACTTACGGGAAACAGTGTGCTGGGGATCTGTGCTTCGGTCCAGGTCAACATCATAAGACGCCCTATTTGCGGACCGGGTAGCAAGCACATCTCTGCGTTTTCTGGATGGGCCCGGATCTAAGAACCAGAAGTGATTTATTTTCATGTGAACTCACCTTTGAGATAAGTCTGAAGAGCACTACCACACAGTGTGCAGGGTTCACCGTCACAACAGTCAGAGTGATATGACACGCGACCCGTTGTACACCAGCGGTCACTGGTTGTAGTAGACCGGTCACAGAGCACACAGAACCCCAAGTCAGCGTTTCCAGACTGCCATCTGGGTTGAGGTGCAGTATCCTCTACCATCAACGGCAGGTCGTCGGTTGCAGACTATGAGGCTTGACGCAGCAAGATTTGTCCCTGAACAATCAACCGCTTAAATATGGCGGTGGCCCTCCTGGGTTCCAGCCTCTGAAGCATATCCATCACCCGATTCAGTTGTTTACGAAGACCGTCGAAAGCTGTCCGGGGTGGTTTGGGAACAAGTGTAAGGGGTACACCTTTTCTCGGTAGGTTGTAATCTGGCAGCCATCGTTGGTGGATTGGAAAGCAAGCTAAGAAAAATTCAATGATGAATGGTTCTTACTGCTCGGAACGGAATGATCTCGAAATACAGAGAACAGGTGTACGCAGGAGAGCCACATCGCCTGATAGAAAGGGCATGTGCATTCTCCAGCACAGGTGTCGACAGTCTGGGAGCATCTGGGTGTTTGCACCACAAACTATAATTTAGCTTACGTAGCTCGACCTCACCTTGTTTGTTCCTTTTGAATGGCATGCTCCGTGTCGGAGTGTGCACTCGATCTCTAAGGCGCCCGTTTGCATTCTCCGGTCGGTTGTTGGTCACATTACCGAAATGAACCATTCCGGACTGTGCGTGTATGGCCCATTTTCGGGTGATGTACAACCAGCGAGCCGTAAGATAGGAGAGAAATCGGCGGTCGGTTCGACGCAGAAGCTGTGGATCTTGTCCGAATCTGTGTGCTTGTAATATGATGAACATAAAACCTAGTGTACAGCATTGTCCATGAGAGCCATGCGGTGAAATATGTGCCGGCTGTTCGCAGAATGTCTATGACCAAAAATACATGGATATTAGATGATATATACGTGCTTCCTGATGGCTTCGCGAAAATGAAATTAGCAAAGCACAATGTCACAGCCGAACACTAATCTTGCCGCACGCATTCGCGCCGCCAACTTCTCCATTACAAAGGCCCTGACCGGATACGCTTCGCCCATCATTTCTTTGAATAAGCCGAACAGTTTACGCATGGGAGCAAACTGCTTGCTCTCTACGAACGCACACACAACCGGACCCCCGGTTCCCATGCCGTCCGTTATCAAGAATGTGTATAGTTTATATCTAAATGCCGAATATTATATGCTTTGAAAAAAACTTACACAAGGCGGTTTGTTGCATGTGTCCCGTCCACATTTACTACATCTGGAAAGCGTTGGAATAACGCTATCTGCTGCCACCGGGAGAAACATATGTGGCTATAGCGACCCTCCTCTCCCTGACACACAAGGACGCGTCCGGTCTCCCAAAATTTTGCCAGGACCGAAGGCATATCTTCTGCTACATTAAAACCCAACCTTTCGGCACCTACTCAACATAGCCGGTCAACACTATCGGCGGTAATTTTGTATATACTTATTTGTATGAATCTTTCCTAGTTCATCCGCCACAAACTGCCGCACCTCAGATGACGGCGTTCCATATCTCAGCACGGCCTGGCATGTGCCCAACTCGTCTTCTGTTAGGCGTCAATTGGCTGGAAGCCGATCGTACAGAAACTTTGACAGTTTGTGGTTGTGTTCCAGAAAACAAGAGGTCACTGCCAGTTGGTTCCTTTGCCTCCGTAGACAAAACCCAACTGAACAGCGGGTGCTTCGCGTATTTTTCATTAGAAAATGCACTCGGTTCACTGGCTTCTTCGGATTCCACGGCTTTCTGTTGGTCTTGGAGGGCGCCTGCTGCATTTGTAGTACACCCATTGGTAAAGCAATATAGCGTTGGTACTTCGATTACTGGGTGAACGCACAAATGCTACAAAGTTATCCATCATGTACTCATTTAAGGTCTTTCAAAGTTTCGCGAAGAATGAAAACGATACACCCACAAAATTTTCAACGAAAGCCACTTCCGAAGCCACAGCAGACGAAGTTCAAAGCTGAATGTGCGCCAATAATTTTCAAAAGAGATCGATTAAAACAAATCGCTATAAAATGACGGCAGATGAGGGGATTTTCAGTCTACGCATATATGCAAAGAAGTGCAACATTTTGACTTTAACGTCTTTATTTCGCCCGCAGGGGTTTTGCAGAAAAATGCATTGTGCGTCTAGCCGCTGGTGTGTAAGTTTGCGCCTGTTACTACCCGAGATGATGCCGCCGAATCTGCATATCATTGGATAAACGGATGGCTCCGACAACTCTGATAATTTTTGTGTGTTTATCCCGTTGCCAAAATACACTGCGCATTTTGACTACCGTTCGAAGTTAATCTGACTAATGTTCATCCATTAACCCTTAGGAAGAGAGTTAATGACAGGCTTTTAGAGTTTTTCTATATTGTAACTGTCGGGCCTTTCGGAAGAGATAGACGTACGGCTGAAATATGCTCTACATGTAGGTGAAACTTGGAAGATATCAAGAGAATGGCCGAAATGGAATATTGGTATGCCTTGTTAAACGCGGAATTCAGCAAGCAATCAGTCAGTGACTTCACCTTTAAAGGGATCCTTTCAAATCTGAGTTTCGACATGAGACAGCCGGATTGAGAGAAATCAACGATATTATGTTTTTATCAATACACTTATTTCACTCATCTCGTTACCCTCTCACCATACAGCATGTTATAGTGAGCACCGCGCAGTCGATATTTATGTATGGCGTATGGTGACAGTACGGACACCTTGAGGTTAGGCGGTTAAACCGAGTAATAGGGAACACAGTGAGCTGGCCGTTACGTATGCCTCTGTCAGTTTTAGGCTGAAACCGTTGGTCTCGTCCTGCTGGAATGAATTTGAAATGTTTTTGAAATAAACAAACGAAGTTGAATAAAACAGTTTTGGAGTTGCCGATTTGGCCGATGGTAGCCCCCGTGGAAAGTATAACGTGCCACCCGATTGATGTTACCACCTGTTTGCCGACACCTTCGAAATTGGTTCTGCTTTTCCCCAATGTTATTTTTTCTGAAAGAATTTTTTCGCTTTTCAAGCTACTTACTGAGTATACAGCTATAATTCGTTGTACGTTCTCACTCCAACATAACATTTACGTGAAAACTTCTGTCATTTTGCACTCAGTTCCTATTTTGCATTCAGTCTCAACCATGGCACTAATGAATACACACTGCTCTCTGCAGCCACTGATGCGCTAAAACATATGTGGGCAAAAGGGCTATTCACGCTGGTAGGGTCCGGTTGCCCCTTAAATGCACGGGCTTAGTGGAAGACCAGGTAAGCCAACTAGCTAACATTCTTGACCCTCTTGTCTGCGCCAGCTGTCCTACATTAAGGGTGCAATGCATAGCGCAACTAAGAAAAGAGCCACTAAAAATGAAACCGAAGTCTCATTGCGAAATCAGAAAGATTAGTGTGTGTTCCGCTTTAATCGGGATACTCGACTGGACCTAAAGGATTTTTCTGGAGGATGCAAACACAAAGAGCGCGGCGACCTTTGCAAAAGCAGATGGGGAGGTTTCTCGCTGAACCAATACCTTGCGCTATCCGTTTAGGCTCCGCTGGCTGCGCGGAATATCAATCAACTTTCTGGCGCGGCACGAAAGACCGCCACGGTGTTTCTAGTGGACAGGCGCGTAAGGGAGAGAAGACTGATTATTTGTGGTCATTCTACAGGCCAGTTACGATCCCTCCTGGTGATCACAAAAGAAGGACACTTCGTTGATCGGGCAATATTAGCGCTCCGCTGGGGCACAGCGATCACTGTGTGTTGACCTTTGGTTTAATCTGCTATTTGGCAAGAAATCCCGAACCTCAAGCATGGATTTGAAACTTTTGGCGTGTAGACTTCTCAAGAACCCGCATTTTTGTTGAACAAGCTAAATTAGGACCAGCTACATTGAGAGACTTACACAGGACCATTGTCCAGGAAGTTCACGAGGCTTACACGATGTTTATCCCAAAAAACACGCACGCAGTTGCGTGAGCCGCAGGCCACCGAAATGATTCGACATCTCCTGGAAAAGGGGTCTCAACTTTTTTTCAAAAAGTTGACTAAAGGGGACGCAGAAGATGAGCTGGCATTTCGTGAAATGCGGAACCGCTGTGAATCATAAATCCACTAATGAAACATACTAAATCAAGTCACCATTCTGGACCTCACCCGGAAAAACAGAAATGAGGTGTGCATACACGTGAGATATTGACACAGAAACAAGCCATCCGAGTTCTCCTTGACAGATAAGGACGGGGAAGTCACGGGTGGCCCAAAAGTGGTATCTGCAGTCTACAGAGAACACGACGCAGGTCCATAATCGGCACCATCTCCACGTCACATTCAGTCTTGTGGAGGCGTGACTACAAACTGACTCTAGCCGGATTGGTCTTCGTGGTGTGGACATTCTTCCACAAGATCAAACCATTCCGTGCATTGGGGCCCGATGAGGTCCATCGATGGATCCTTAAGGAAACGTCGTCCACGCTGGCAAATAATTTATACCTGGTGTTTCGTCAGTCGCTCGACGAAGGCCGCCTTCCCTCAGATTAAAAGGAAGCGATTATCACGCCATTCCACAAAACTGGTGACCGGGTATCGCCTTGGAGCTACAGCATCACCAGCGTGATATGCAAGATGATAGAACGCGTCCTGAAGCAAGCTATCCTAGAACAAACTACTACCAACTAGTTGATATCTCCAACTCAACACGGATTTATCCCAAATCGCTCCTGCGTGACGAACCTGCTCGTGATTATGGACAGCGTAACCCAAACCAAGGACGAGGAGTTCATATCGAACGCCATATCTTTTGACTTTTCAAAATCCTTTGATCGCGTCCTATACTGCTCACTGCTCCACAAACTCCAGTCATACGGGATTCAAGGGAAAATAAAAAACTTGACTTAGGCGTTCCTATCGGGCAGACCACTCCGAGTGAAAAAAGGTTCCATTTAACACTCTGAAGCCCTGGTCCTCATTGGAGAATAACAAGCGTCCATTTTGAGAACGCTGCTGTTTCTGATCTACGCCAAAGACGCTCTAGCGAGTCACGAATTCATGGATTTACACAGGGATACACAGGCACGAGGCTATTGCCCAAGATCCCCGGGTCGCTTTTGTTCTTGTCGGTCAGTGGCTGTCGGTCACCTGAAAGGCACAAGTGAAAAGAGGGAGTAGCAGTGCTCATTATTTTCTCAGCGCGGGGCAGTGTGCATGCCGGCGTGAGGATTCGCGCAAATAAATGTCTAATAGTGCTTTAAACTGGGTTCTAGAAGGAGCGTGGACAACCGTCGGAGGAAGGTCATTCCACGCAGCTACTACCCGAAATGAGAAAAAATTTTGTCCAATGAATGTGTGTGTTCTGAGCTCAAAAATTTTCTTACTATGTCCCCGCCGTGTGTTTGCTGGATCAACGGTGAAAAACCTGTTTGCCAAGCTTTGTTCAAACAGGGCATAAGTGAGAATTAGGTCCCCTCGGAGGCGACGGTACTCCAGGGGAAAAGAGATCAAGCATCGCGAGACGCGTTTCGTAGTCCACGGATTTGAGGCCGACAACCATTCCCGTAGCGGCCCGCTGGACACGCTCAATGAGGGCGACGTCTTTCGTGCGTCCTGAGTAGACAACTTGGTTGGCGTACTCCAGGAGCGGTCTGACCTAGGCCCCATAGAGTATTTGGAAGTCCATGCGAGTAATACGGGAGAAGGTGCGTCGGATCATCCGTAAAATGCGGAATGCCTTTCGGGCTGAGTTCTCAGGACGCAGTTGGAGGGGCAAGTTTGAAGAGACCCAGATACCCAAATCTCTTTTGACACCCATCCTCATGATGTTTTCTGGTCCCTTTTCACCATGCACAACAAAAGCATTCGCTGAATCCCCTCCAAACGACATATGGACGCACTTTTCATCATCCAGAGGAAGGGGCCAGTCCAACGACCACTGCTTGACAGCGTCTAAATCCATTTGGAGGGCACTGGCATTGGACCTCCAGGATTTCAAGTCGTCCGTAAAAAGTAGACATGGACTCGCAAGAAAGTCTGGGAGGTCGTTGACGTAGATCAGAAACAGGAGTGGTCCCAAGACGGAGCCTTGAGGAACTCCAATGGAGACCGACGCTGGAGAAGAGTAGGTTGAGCCTATTCTCACTCGGAATGATCGGTCTGATAGGAACGCCTTGATCCAGTGAAGGATTTTCCCTTGAATCCCATAGGACTTGAGTTTGTGGAGCAGCGGGACGTGTGGGACCCTATCAAATGCTTTTGAGAAGTCGAAAAATATGGCATCCGACATGAGTCCCTCGTCCTTGGCTTGGGTTAAGCTGTCCATAAACACGAGTATGTTTGTCACGCAAGAGCGGTGTGGGGGTGTCGTGGTAACCTTGGTGGAGATGATGACCAGACAGCCATTATGGAAGGAATCATCGTATTTGTGGACAGGGCAATTTGTAAGTGCATCAGAACAGCAAGGGGATTAAATTCGATTAGTGCGATCAAACGAATAAATTTCGTCATCGGCCGTGAGGTTGAGGTTGGCAGTTTGTTTTTGCCAGTCAGAAACTGAGTGGGTAAAAGGACATAATAGAGGGTATGAAGAAAATGGCTCAAAACGCGTCATTATATTTGTATATCAGTTTTCAGATACTGTTGCACTGGCAAATTCGAGTTTCTGGACGGCCCGGTAAGTGCTTTGTCATTGGAATGGTTAGACAGAAAAGGGAAATTTTTGCCGCTAGAACTTTGGGTTAAACAAGATTATTGGTGTAGATAAGGTCAACACGGAAGTGCAGGCGCTTTTAATGTAGTTGGAATGCCTAGTGGATGGCAGAAGAAAACAGATGGTGTGGAGAACAACTTAGGAACTTTCGGAGACGAACAATTGCGAGGAGAAAAGAATGGGATGGGTTTGGTACAGGATGCTGAATGGGGTAATGACTTAACAAGATGCATATATGTAGAAGAAGTATACGGTTTGTTGCAGCGAAAATGACAACGGGGATTATAGCGGACCAAAGTTTGAGTAGATGGGCGTTGCCTGACCTAGGAATCAGGGATTCGTTTGGCCCCAAATACGAAAAAACAGGCACGAACAAATCAGTATGAGTGGAGTTTTGTTGGACGAGTATGGTGTGCCACTCAGATGACACCTGAAGGTCAATACAGAGGTAGCGAGTGTAGTAACATGGGTTCTTCATGGTTTCCGGCAAGCGTGTCTGTCAGCGGGCGCAAAGTCCGGGCCAAGGAGTAGGTAGGGCTAGCGCTGGCCAAAACGAAACCAGGCTAGTGTGTTTGCACGTATAAGTACTTCGCTCGGACCATAACGGAATGAATCGGCCACGAGGCCTTAACGGTGGTTTTAGGTTTTAGCTTATTTCGGCCGGCTAGGTGACGTTTACCCTCTTGTTTCACCTGATCCGATGTTCTGGTTTTCATTTTTACCGTTGCACATTCCCCGTCATGTGTCAGACAGTAAACCCCTTGTTTATCCCTCCCCTGCTTGATATTTCGCACGCCGCCTTCAAATCCCAACGATCTGATCTTGTTTGATTTTGTCCACAATATTGCATCCTAACCGTGCTTTCCTGCCCGTGCCGGTTGGTGATCATACGGTTTGTTGCAGCGAAAATGACAACGGGGATTATAGCGGACCAAAGTTTGAGTAGATGGGCGTTGCCTGACCTAGGAATCAGGGATTCGTTTGGCCCCAAATACGAAAAAACAGGCACGAACAAATCAGTATGAGTGGAGTTTTGTTGGACGAGTATGGTGTGCCACTCAGATGACACCTGAAGGTCAATACAGAGGTAGCGAGTGTAGTAACATGGGTTCTTCATGGTTTCCGGCAAGCGTGTCTGTCAGCGGGCGCAAAGTCCGGGCCAAGGAGTAGGTAGGGCTAGCGCTGGCCAAAACGAAACCAGGCTAGTGTGTTTGCACGTATAAGTACTTCGCTCGGACCATAACGGAATGAATCGGCCACGAGGCCTTAACGGTGGTTTTAGGTTTTAGCTTATTTCGGCCGGCTAGGTGACGTTTACCCTCTTGTTTCACCTGATCCGATGTTCTGGTTTTCATTTTTACCGTTGCACATTCCCCGTCATGTGTCAGACAGTAAACCCCTTGTTTATCCCTCCCCTGCTTGATATTTCGCACGCCGCCTTCAAATCCCAACGATCTGATCTTGTTTGATTTTGTCCACAATATTGCATCCTAACCGTGCTTTCCTGCCCGTGCCGGTTTAGTGGTGATCATACCTACATTGCATGAGGCCCACCCCCACTGATGCTTTCCCTTTTCCTAACCCCATGTGCTTGCCAGTCATGGTTTTATTCTGACTGTAAAGCTATTATCCTACCTGACGCCATATCAACCGCAAGTTGGGAGATAAGCATTATTATTATTATTATTATTATTATGAGGTGGCGGCGAGTACTGGCTCCGAGACGAAGTTCCGTCCGAGAACATGCGCTGTGTAGGGGGATGGTCAGTGTGAAGTGTGGCAGTAGACTACTTTGAAAAGACGGGGGCAAGGTTTTACGTAAGGATTGTGAAACTCGTGATAGTTGTAGGGATCTTCTAAATGTATTGAAATGGCATCAGGTGATCAGGGGTTAAGTTTCTGTTTGCATTACATACTGTTTTTAAGGGTAATCTAAACTAGTCTCTGACTGCTGTCACTCAACCTAGATAAGGGTCATCTAACAATATGCTGTCATCCACCTACCTCTACCATTAGACTGTTTACTGATGAACCCCATACTACCGATACCCCACTACATTCGTAAGGTTCTGTTGGTCTCAACTCACTCACTCATATTCTTGATATGCCGTTTTGGGTAGTAGTTTCACCGCAAGCCCCGTTTGGTTGCTATCAACTGCGCATTACCTCCGCATCACACCACGCACCTTGTATTCTCGGAATTCTGGACGCGGGAGAGCGTGGAGAGAAATCTCACAGATTGGCGCACAGGATGGAGGCTTCCGTCTAAGTTTCCCGGCTCGGTATTATTCTTGTCGTTCGGCGGCTGTTGTCTATCTGAAAGCCACAAGCAAAAAGGGTGTAGCACCCCTCTTCAAAAGCTCAGTGCGAAGAAGTAGTTTTATCAGAGCAAAGGCTAGCATGAAAAACCTCCTAATAGCGCTCTGGAAGGGGTTCTAGATGGAGCGTGAACGACCGTCGGAGGATGGCTGTTTTTTTATATTTTGCGCACGCTGAACCATCGCTTGCCGAAGAGAATAACGCTTTCCGTGTCCAATTCAGGGTTGTGGAAGCAGAGATGTAGCCAACCTTTGAGCTGACAGAGGGGCATGACAGATTTTACGGGGAGTTTGAGTATTGTTGGGACTACCCGCCTTCCAGGGTGGGGAACTAGAGGGGTCTCCACTGCGTCCGGTTAGAAACGCAGCGACATATGCCTTCTTATCGATTTCAACTGTCTCCTTGTTTCAGTTTCTATCCAGATTACCTGAATGAGTGTCCGGAGGTGAAGGCAAATCAGAACAATTGCATTAAACTGGTACTAATTTCTTTAACCGGGCACTTTTATTCTTCTCTTTGCAATCAGGCAGTGAAGCACCAGTGAAGGACCCTAATTTCATGCTGTCGACGCTGACGATGATGTCCGCAACTCAAACTACCGCAATAGCTGCTCGGAACGCCCCAAATGGCTATTCGGTCCTATGCATTACCACTAACCATCGTAAATAACTCTCACGCACAACTTCCTTCCAGTGGCGACTCTAGTGAGTGCAGTTTGTATTTATATTTGTCTCAAATCTGAATTCATCCAAACTTCCAACACCACCCGTGCTTTTTATGGCCTCGACCATTCAGTCAATCACCCAAGGTCACTCACCGTCGGTAACTGCTTTTCAGTTTTACTTCAGGTCAACTGGCGCCACTATTTAACTGGTCGTACTTCGTGCTCCATCGTTCTATCTTTTCTCCTTTCAATAGTCTACTATCATTTATCACGTTCTAAGGGCAGCTTCTTGGATTTGCGTTTCTCCCCGTTATGTTGTTGCCCTTCACGTCAGGTTGTAGCAGCCCGAACGTTAGTCAATCGGTGTTCTCCTTCGGTTGGCACGGATTCAAGGCTCGATACACTGGATTGAGGATTTTGCCCAAGCGTCGGAGGAAGACTGTTCCACGCAGCTACTCCCCGAAATGAGAAAATATTTGCCTAACGAATGTGGGCGCCTACCCTCGTGATGTCTTCTGGTCCTTTCTCGCCATTCATGACAAAGGCGTTCACTGAGTCTCCTCTGAATGATATATGGACGCGCTTTTCGCCGTCCAGAGGATAGTGCCAGTCCAACTATCACTGCTTTACAGCGTCTACATCCATTTGAAGGGCACTAAAATTGGAACTCCAGGATTCAAGTCGTCTCTCTGCTTGGAAGGAAGCGATTGTCATGCCAGTCTAAAAAATTGGTGGCCGACTACCGTCTAGCACCTATAAACCCATAAGCCTCACAAGCGTGCGGTGCAAGTTGATGGAACGCATTTTGAAGCGAGCTATCCTAGATCATCTTACGTCCAGCAACCTAATATCTCGAGCTTAAGACGGATTTCTCCCAAACCGCTCTGGCGTGACAAACATACTCGTGTTTATGGACAGCTTAACCCAAGCCAAGGACGAGGGACTCATGTCGGATGCCATATTTTTCGACTTCTCAAAAGCATTTGATAGGGTCCCACACGTCCCGCTGCTCCACA
>NW_008751836.1:300557-336106 GCF_000715545.1 Opisthorchis viverrini
TCTTTCCCCTGGAGTACCGTCGCCTCCGAGGGGACCTAATTCTCACTTATGCCCTGTTTGAACAAAGCTTGGCAAACAGGTTTTTCACCGTTGATCCAGCAAACACACGGCGGGGACATAGTAAGAAAATTTTTGAGCTCAGAACACACACATTCATTGGACAAAATTTTTTCTCATTTCGGGTAGTAGCTGCGTGGAATGACCTTCCTCCGACGGTTGTCCACGCTCCTTCTAGAACCCAGTTTAAAGCACTATTAGACATTTATTTGCGCGAATCCTCACGCCGGCATGCACACTGCCCCGCGCTGAGAAAATAATGAGCACTGCTACTCCCTCTTTTCACTTGTGCCTTTCAGGTGACCGACAGCCACTGACCGACAAGAACAAAAGCGACCCGGGGATCTTGGGCAATAGCCTCGAGACTGTGTCTCAATCCCTGAATCCGTGAAAAACCTAAGCGTTGCAGTTGCAAGCTTCGGTAAATTTGTGTAAAGTCTTTGCACGAATTTCATAGGTTGAATCACCCTTGCCACAGATGGTTGTTGCGACGGTTTGTAATGCGTTAGAAAGCAGTTGTAGGTCAGCGTGTTTTTGACAGGGTCTGCG
The DNA here is from genome assembly GCF_000715545.1 of Opisthorchis viverrini. NCBI lineage: Eukaryota > Metazoa > Platyhelminthes > Trematoda > Opisthorchiida > Opisthorchiidae > Opisthorchis > Opisthorchis viverrini. The sequence continues at coordinate 301,164 of NW_008751836.1, forward strand.
ACATGTTGGCAATCTTATAACCGTGTCCACTTATCGGTAAGGAGCTAGGGATACGTGGATAAGAGAGAGAAGTTGTAATACCTGGTGAGGCCGAAGAGTAACCTAATTGATGCAAAGTCCCTAGGCGTCGGTACGCCTTCGATGACCCCAGGATTCTGATCTGGTCGGTGAATATGTCTCTCAGTAAAAAATCCGACGAACTTTATTGACCACACGATAATAGTCCATTTGCTTCGGCGTATTCTGAAGCCTCTTCATGAACACGGTCGAACACTTTATTGGGCACAGCCTTTTGTGTGTCTTGTTGAGCGTTAGTGCAACTGTATCGGTCCCGTGTATTCCTGCAAGCATACTACCCCGCGCTGAGAACCTAAAGAGCAGTGCTACACCCTTTTTTCGCTTGTGCCTTTCAGGTGAACGACAACCACCGACCGACAAGAACAAAACCGACCCGGGAAACTTGGGCAAAAGCCTCGATCCTGTGTATCAATACGTGAATCCATGAATCCGTGAATCCGTGAATCCGTGCTCCACCTACTATGGTGTATCAAAAGGCACGGTAGCTATACACAGTCATTTATGGAGACAAAGGGAAATTAACACAACTGCATTTATAGGGTAATCACAGAGTGTTCCACAAGGTCGTGCTAGAATATCAATGAGGGGGCGAGAAGCGTCGAGTTAAAGGTACTTGGTCCGGATTGGCTGGCGTTCTAACCAATCAGGGCATGCCTTCGTCTGGTCCGTATCCTGCACGTGGCACATCCGTCCAAATGGTGTGATGTTTGCTAAATAGGGACGGTTGGCCTTGTAGTATACAGTGTCTGTCAGTTTGATTGATTTATATGTAAGTATTAGCGATGTACAACCTTGCTTACTGGGCTTTGGCTCATGAGCTTTGTTTCTGTTTTCCATCCACAAAAATTGTCGTGAATACCTGTCTTCGGAGAGTCACTGTCCCTTAGTGCTTTCATAGCGTGCATATTACAGCCTCCGGACAAACTCACATCAACTAAACTGTCCAAACTAGCGGAACAAATAGGAGGCAACTCTCAGCACCTCATCTATGATTCGTTCAAACATTATAAATGGTGTCTTGGCGTTAACGGCGATAGAGTATAGTGGGAGAGGCTCTGCTTCGTATTTATGGCCAAAAATCCTTTGGTTTCCTCAGATATGATCTGCAGATGAAACTCGGACACGAAAATTCCTTCAAAAAGCCTTCCCCCATTCGCTTTCACAAAACAAGTCGTGTGTAGTGGACAGAATGTACTGATGAGTACCTAATGCACCGTTGAGACGGTCGAAAGAGTTTGTATGAAAATGGATGGTTTCGGGACCCTTCTCGACTGTCGCCATCGTTCTAACCCGTTTCGACGTTTTGGTCGCTTAAAAAACACTAGCAATCTGTAGGCGGTCCCGCTATTCATAAAGTGGCAGCAGAATGCGGCACTGGGCATCTGTGCCTGCATCGTCATTGACAGCGTGACACCAATGCTCAACAGTGATGTTTTGCTGCCGTACAACCATGATTTAGCCCATGCAACCGGGTCTGGCATAGTGAAGAAGGCTTTCGCTTTTATGCACCGCTCAAGTCGCTCGGCAAATATGAGCACATAGCGTTAGAAGCTATCCTCGAACGAATATTTTGGAACGTGGTTTTGTGTAGCATCGCATCCAGGTGCTGTTCACATGAGCCATTTTTGATGACATTAACTGGTTTGCCCAATGGATCCGGTCCAGTCAAACTCCATGAGATCAAGCTTGGGGAGTGATGTTGGGCACCTTGTGGTTTGGACCATCGGGCCACTAGAGCTTATAGGGTAATCAACCTCGCTGATTAATTTCAGCTCACCCGCAAAAGTAATATGAGTACAATTTTGACTCCACTTTACATGGAACTCGACAGTCTGTTTCCGCGCCTGCCCAATGGGCAGCGTGATGTAAGAGCCCATAGATCGTGCAGACAATCAAGATCTCTATACGCTCGAACACAAAGTTTCTTTCGCAATGAAATGGACTTTGGGTGTTGCCGCCACGAGGTTCGGTGGCGGCTATAAGCAGCAAGGCTGTTCGATGAAGCTCAGTGGATTTGAGATCGATATAAACTTTCCCTGTGGCTCATCGGACGTCTAATTCGGAAGTCACTCAGCAACTGCGGCTACGTGTGAGAGGTCTGCTTCGTTTCTGGCGGAGTTGTCCCTGAACTTATGTGGGATGGTAAAATTAATGGCATACAAGTAACCGCTGGAAGTGCCAAATCAGCGACGGATCAGAAACTTGTCGTACATCATGTTTATGAGATCTTGACATGCGGTAGTGAGGTCCCAGGACTTCAAATCCGAATCTTTTTCAGTCGTGTTTAAAAGCATGGTGGGCCGATTGGGGACCGGATACAAAAGTAGGGCTAGAAACGTTCATATTCCCCATTGACAACACTGGCATACCTGTTAGCTTAACAGAATCGAGGCACCGGTAACGAAAGATGGCTATCAAAGCCCAGCCGCGAATGTCTTGGACAAGGTTCCGACCGCTAAAGTCACGGGCACCTTAGAGTGAATGTTGATTTGTATACCACTCGTTCTCCAGAAGGTTCAGCTACCGTGACAACAATCTGACTTTCCATTTACCGCCAAACTTGGAGAAGTGCATTTTGAAAATTCCTTCGTACCATTTGACTCACAAGTCAAAAAGTGATCAGAAAATCAACCGGAGATGGATTCCTCGATTCAAATAAAAGCTGAAGTCTCAACTAAGCACTTCCCTCCACAAACTGCATAATGATTCTGAAAGCCAACACCTCCTTTGTCGTTTAGGAAACATGGCTGATGTTCGTTGTGGTGAATGAGTGTGACAGGCATGGCGAAGCGGTTGAGCAATTGTTGTCTACGACTGAGCCCAAGATTTATGGCTCACAACAACACAATCCATCCTCTAAAGGATAATGGTCCTCAGTCAAGATACGAAGCTTGCAATCCAGTTCACCTACTTTAAGTGAATCGGACGTCCGCTCTTCACAGACATTTTTTATATAACCTGTGCAGTAAATAGTACTTTTGCCTTGGTGAAACCATCCGGAGGTTTGCATCACCTGTGACCATCAACCGTTAAAGTTTTCTGCAACCTTTTCCACGCTTTCAGTACAACAGGCCACTTATTTCCGTACTACCCAGACCCACTTATTCCACCGTGATGGCTGCTTCAAAGTTCCATCTCTCCATAGACTATCGTCATAAACGAGGGATTCAGACGAGTCTCCCGTGGAAACCAGATTGCTATGCAAATGAATGAATTTGTCTGCATCTTTTCATCTGTGCTTTTAACCTCGGACCCACCAGGGTTCTCTCAAGTTTCTCTGAAACATCTTTTTATCCATCAACCCAGATGTGCTCCTCGAAGAAAAGATCTGCAGCGGATCCTTCCTCATGTCCAAGATTTATCGGAAGGTCATTACCGACCCAGTTAAGCTCGCATGCTGTATGAAAGCAAGAAGAACTCTTAGCACCACGTCGAAAATTCGGGCTTGCCTTCGCATACATCAGTCTTGGCCGAAGTCCCCCAGGCAATAGCAGAACGAATTCCTTTGCTTCCAGTCACTCACCTGCATACGTGAATCACACAAGCATCACTTCTACCCACTGCCCATCACGTTTGTTTTCCACACCTGAAGCCCATATGTCGAATTCCGAATTTTTTGAAGTCTTCTTAAAGAGTCAAATTCGAAGGTCTCCCCCCAAAGCAACCACCATCCAATTGATGTTGATTATGCGCCCCTTCACCACTATCTCATTGTATAATTTCTTTTTACCAGTTTCACTGAATTGCTTAATTCATGGCGTCTGTCTCCTGTTGACTAATGACCGGAATCTACTGGTGTCCTGGATCATGACAGGTTGAGCACGACCATCGAAAACGGAGACGCATATACTAACGCAGTTGCTAGTTATTCGACGTGTGCCATGACCATGGTTGAAAACCTGTTTACCGACATCGGGTTTGGTTGTGTTGGGCCATGTTTTGACTTATCAAGTTGCTGCTGAATAGCGACCCCTCAGGCCAGCGCGCCTGTAATACCGACGCACATGGTGTTGACAATGAAAACTTTTGGTTTGTCAGTGACTGCTGTTCCCATAACGAGATAAGCGTGGTCATTTTACTCAGCTATGATCTCGTTTAGTTCGCCAACCCAATGGTTGTTCGAGCACAAATGATACATTCATTACGGGGTAGCCCTTGCGGTTTTTATACAACTAGGAAGTTTGTTCAACCTCACTCAACTTTGCTCTCTGTATACATCGAATATTCTCATAAGAATGGCGACTTACTATTGGCTATTGAGAGGTTCTTCTAGCTACTCATTTTTTCTGACGTTCTCCCTTTCGATAACAGCTCTCTTCAACGGTTCTCGTATGCATTCCAGGTCCTTCACCGAATGTGTGACCTATTTGTTTGTCTATATACGTAAACCAGAAGGAGAATCTCACCTACGACCTGTACTCGTTTCGTTATGAACCGACGTGAAGTGATTTCTTTGTACAAGTCTTTGCTACGATACGCGGAAACTGTCAAATATTCTGACTCATCATACTTGAAGTCACGTATAAGACAGGCATTCCAATCCAACAAGTTTGTGACAGATGAAGGACAGGTGGAGTTCTTGGTGAAGGTTTGTCTTTTGGTGATCGCTCTAACGTAATTTTCCACCCCGGTAGAAAGGTCAGGCAATCTTGGAGTTGAAACGGATTCTTTGACTTGGTGCTCGGACAGTTATGCAGTTTTCTTCCCTGAGAGCTTCGTGCAACTTCCCTACCTTTCTCTTTTCATCTTATAAATGAATTTCATATGAATTTTGTCTCGTATTGTTCAACGTGGGGAAAAAACCCTCAATTGTAATGTGGTGATCACTACATGGATTACTCTGACGGTGTCGCTCCAAAGAGGGGGACATGAACGCTGAAGAGCCTGTTGTAATCCAGCATCCTCCCATGAATTTTGATGTGACTGATGCTGTGGGTCTAAATGTCCCTAGTTGCCTATACCGATAATCTTTATCCCATTCTGTAACGACGGTGGTAGAAATTCCACAAGACTGACCAAAACGTCACTGTAAAAACATTCGACTGTATTCTGTATCCGTTTTTATCGAATTTCCGTGGTTCCTCATTACTGGGTTGTGTCTGACCGGAAATTCAAATTATCCTCAGGTGTGCAACGTGATTTAGTTCGTTGATGTTCTTTTGCACCAATTATTGGTAAGCGAAATGACCTTAATTTAGAGGGGAGTCCTCGCGGTAGAAAGCGGTTTCTCTCGGTCGCGATCTTTCCGTTCCATCCTTTCTATCGGAAACACCTCTGCTCACAGTCAAAAGCAAGTAATTCCAAGTGTTGCGCGTCGTGCCTCCCGCTCAAATTCACTGACACTGATCAATAGGGTCCGATTACAGCGGTGAAACAACTATGGCGTGCGGGATTCTTCCGGCAACATTTTCCGAGTAAATTGATCATTTGTACCGGTTTCAGTTTTGGTAGACCACACAAACCGGATACCGAATTAAAGTGAATTGAGCCGCCATGTTGATATCTAATTTCCATCGGTAACTTCTTAGCTTGCCCAGTTTGTAATCACATCACTACAAGATTAACAATTCTCTTGTCTGGACACGAATGCTCTGGTCAGACCACATCACTGATAAGAGAACTATCCGAATACGGTACTGTTTCCCGCTTTGATGTAACAAAATTTTATTTTATTTTATTCTAATCAAAGCGGACTCTATTCGGTCGGATCGGCCTAGGGAGTCCTCGCGGTAGAAAGCGGTTTCTCTCGGTCGCGATCTTTCCGTTCCATCCTTTCTATCGGAAACACCTCTGCTCACAGTCAAAAGCAAGTAATTCCAAGTGTTGCGCGTCGTGCCTCCCGCTCAAATTCACTGACACTGATCAATAGGGTCCGATTACAGCGGTGAAACAACTATGGCGTGCGGGATTCTTCCGGCAACATTTTCCGAGTAAATTGATCATTTGTACCGGTTTCAGTTTTGGTAGACCACACAAACCGGATACCGAATTAAAGTGAATTGAGCCGCCATGTTGATATCTAATTTCCATCGGTAACTTCTTAGCTTGCCCAGTTTGTAATCACATCACTACAAGATTAACAATTCTCTTGTCTGGACACGAATGCTCTGGTCAGACCACATCACTGATAAGAGAACTATCCGAATACGGTACTGTTTCCCGCTTTGATGTAACAAAATTTTATTTTATTTTATTCTAATCAAAGCGGACTCTATTCGGTCGTGATCGGCCTAGAATACCCCCCGGAGGGGTTGTGTTCACACGCGTCATCCGAACGGAGCATCTACACCTTCAAAGATGCCCCATTTTTGTGAACTTTTCTCACGGACACATTGTTTTAACCCTGACGAAAGGATAGAGTCTAAAAGTGTGGTTTTACTCAGCTTCGTTTTGGTACTCGTCGGTATGGCTTACTGCTAAGTGTCCTTATAACAACAAAGGAAGCGCCTCCGTTGTTGTAACATGTAGGAGGGCATTCGAAAGCTAGCTGCGCTATTTGAGTTTTACGTCTACCAAATCAGTTTTCCGATGAAAATTAACAGACTAACTAAAGAACCAAAGAGTCCGAAGTAAAAGATATCTACGAAGATGTGGACCGGTCTGCTCGAAGCCGTAAAACTGCACAACGGTGTCATTCAATGCATCAGTGTCCGCACTCATTTAATCGTGACAAGATCGTCTGGTTGAAGAACCTGAGGAAGGTTGGTAAGACCAATAGATGGTCGAAGAATCAAGTGAATAATTCTTGATACATCGCTACTTAGACAAACCATTCATTTACATATTTTGGTTCTCACAGGAGACAGCTGAATCTCTCGCTTTCCAAGGAGATGCTTCGAATATGTCCTTCGGCTGTACTCCAGTGCCCTTCTCAATCTTCGGGTTGGGCACAGTTCGTGGCTTAGTGGTTAGAGCGCGAATTTACTGACCAGAAGGCCCGTGGTCCCAACCGACCTCTGATTCTTGACTTCCGTCTAGGCTTGAGAAACCTGGCAGTGTCTCAGCCCTCGCGCTTCCTTCGGATGGCATGGCACCTAGGCACCGAAAGGGTGTTACGGCTGAACGATTATCTTATCTTTCTAATTTGACCACTCCCCCTTAGGTTGTGGTTTTTGTAGACCTAGCTGAATCCAACCCTATGTACAGTGTCTTCGCTGGAAGCATGACGGATTCGACTATGACATCGTGTTTGATAACGTCAAACTCAGATCGTAAATCAACACAGGCGCATTTGAATACAACAAATTGAGCAGGGCTAACTGCACACATGTTTTTGTGTTTGCAAGTGAAACGTTTGGGCTGATTGTTCGGATAATGACGGAGTGGTGATAGCAAGCGACGAAATGTACATTCCACATTTCTCGCAGCGTGGCGTACGCCATCTTCCGAGGCACTGCATCCTTGGAACACTGCCTGTATTTTATGCTCGCCGTGTTCTCTTGATTTAAAGGGTTGTATTTTTAGAGGTCAACAATTCCAACTATTGGTTGCCACGCCCCTGTGTTTTCAACCGAAATAAGCCGTCCCTTGGTTGTTTGATATGATTGACTACTTGTATACGCGCATTTCAGATTGATGTTGTGAATTTCGAGGGCTCAAATTTAACCAGAGAAACATTTCTTTGATTCCAAAATGTTTGCTAAAGTCGAATTTCGAAAGACGGTCTCCCTGAAACCACTGAACTCGCACGCGAAATCTCACGACTCCACCTTGGTTTGTTCTGACATACCTGGCAGGATCTTTCTGGTATTGCATTGATTTACAAGTAATACGCTCTACTATGGCTAGCTGTGTCTACATTTGGTCGCAGTTTTTCCGGTTTTCTGAACTCGTACTAATGTAAGGCATGCCTACACTGATGTCTACCAATCCTTTCGACCCAGGAAGCTTGGGTCGTCATCTTGTGCCCGTGTTCCAATGGCTTGATCGTTGATACAATTTAACACAGGTTGGACAATCCAAGAATGAGTTAACCACCCAACCTGAATGCTTGTGTGTTTATGGGAAAAACGTGATTGTTTGGGTGTGGGTGGATGTTCTGGAGTGTTAAGGCTACAACGGCTTAACCGTGACCGTCGTTGTACAGACCAAACTGATTACTGCTTATCAAGAACTAGGTACATTTTCTGGATACCTCATAAGTGGGGCAGGTCGTCAAGCGTACACTGTGGCTCTCAGTAGTTCAGCTGATAACTATGGGTCACCAATTTGGCTTGCCAATGGCCACAGTAGCCTTAAGTAATCCACCAATTCGAGCCTTTGCTTTGGATTGCTGGACTTTCTGTTTGTTTTTACTGGTAACTTACGTTTGTAGTGTGTATTCAGTCTTACTTTACTGCTCACTGTGATTCTGTACGTATCTGAAAGTTGTTCGTCTTAACACTCGAGACGTTCGAGAGTACGCAGCCCGTAACGGCGTTAGAAGTTACTCCCTGTAACAATCGTGTAGATTTTTGACTAGATCCTCGCGCTATTTCAAGTCCCTGGTTTTGGTTTCCGGGTTGTCCCTTTTTCATTGCAATCCTTTGCTCAGTATGTGCATGTTTTATTGAGAATTTTCCGAACATTTTGATTATATCATGTTGTATGTGCATTTAATCAATGTACGTGCAAATGGTCCGTCTTAACACTGAATGACCCTAAGAGTACAGAATCATACGGTGCCAGAAGTGATTCTCTGTGCCTGTCGTTATACAGACCAAGTTGAATAATGGCTAGCCGGTTCTAGACTCCGGTCTTACTCGATCAGGTTGAATTCGGGCACATGGTGTTCAATCATTTCCGCATACTGCTCAGTGCATCCCCTAATGTTGTCTTACCAACTGTGTCCGAGGTCCGTCTGCTTGATCTGATGTGACAAGTGAATCTGGAAACGGATACCAACCTGCAATCTTTATGGATCGTTCATGCTGAATGTGCAATAGTGCTGGACACTTTAGAACGAGTATTACAAACTGCTCGATAGAGGACGGTGTGCAATAGTCTCTTGATTTCTAGTTACTTTAACTAGCAACATTAGGACGGTGTACACACTAACCCATGTGATTAAACTGGACTCCGATTAGATAATACAGATGAGACACGGTGTGCGTTAGTCTTAATGCTTCATCCGTTTACCGATCCTCCCCTGTTGCTATTACTGTGCAAAAGTCTGATAAATTTCTGGCCAATTCCTAAGAGGATAAGATCGAAACCGTGGGTTGCAGTCCATTGGAAAGCAATGTGTCTATTTTACTCAGCGGCTGATCGTGCACGTCGGTGCTGACGAGTGTGCTAAACGTCCCACAGCACACTGGATCGCCAAGTTATTCTTTTGTTTTTCCGCTACTCATAAGTAGTGCAAAAATCGTCCAGGCTTGCTTGTGTCTATGCGGTCGACATCCCGCGAGCAACGTAGGATTCGTCTGAATATTTGGAAATAAAACACTGAAGCTAAACGCACCTACACTCCTAAAAGATATACGCACTACCGATATCACAACCGGTGTGCGTACTGTTGGTGGGCAATTATAACTGGCAGTTTTCTAACGTCCTAGTGACTGAATGGGGTGGATTGATCCACCAAGGCAGATCAAGCTTCTAGTAGACATGCATGGGCTACTTAAGATGGGCTTCTCAAGAAACGCTAGGTTTATTGGTCTACACCTGGTCTGTCGGACGTAAAAAAAGGCTTCCATAAGCTACACCTACACCCCATCCATCGAAGTCTAGAGCGATGGCGTCATGACATGACATGCAGTACGAATTAGGCGTTTCAATAAGTAAGATATGGTGAAGAGGTCCATGGACTTCAGGCAAAATTGCACGCTGTCAAACGAAATAGGAACTTTCAGTGGATTGCCTGAAACCATGATATCTTGTGTTGTTGCATGCAAGGCCCAATTAGGCTTGAACAGAGCAGACAGGCACCATTAAGCAAATTACACATGAAGGTGGACACAAAATTAACTGTATGTAACCCTCTGACACTACTGATTATCAAAGCCGTCTTACAATCAGTTGGTATAAATGAGGGGACTACTCCCTTCCTGCCCCGAGGAAATAGGTTTGATATGAATATTGTTTTAGAACTATCCCTCATCTCTAAACAAACACTATTTCGAATATCACGCAGATACGAGCTTTCCCAGCACGTGGCACATCTCTCATGCTTAACGCACGATTGTTTGCTTGAATCGTGAGCAAGACTATTATAACGCATTTAGGAACCATAAAACATTACTCAGGTGTATGCTTGTTATAAGCCCTGTTGGATTCACGATGATAGGCTTCAGTAGTGCGGGCATGTTCGTTGCCTAAAATACTCTATAAAAGCAGTATGAAGAACAGCACCTCAGTCAATTTATGTCGACCATTACCGATAAGCGGTGTGGTCAGACAGTTGCATGCGCCAGGCAAAACCGGAATGTTGTCTATAATGTCAACTTCCGACTGTCTGGTTACGCTTACCCACTGACCATAGCAGACTGAACTTTATTCCAACACAAGTCGATTTAGTCTGTAGAACAGATCAATGACATTTAGACAACCCCAAAAAAGACACGAATAGTCGAGAATCTCACGATACCTCTCACAGGGAGTCCTGTTCGTTGCACATGAGGTATAAACTGCGTTCCGACCGCTGGAGACACTCTGTTTCCGATATGAAATGCATGGTTTGGTGATGAAGGACGAAGGTCTCAGTCTGGTTATCGACTAAAATTTCCCCCTTACCGGAAGGATATCCTACTTAGAGATTACCCAAGTTTCCCCTAGTCTCTTCTTCAAAAAGCTTCCAGTGAATACTCGGAACTTGTCTGTCATGCTTCGATCCTTGTGGGCCCCCTTCGGAATGACAAAGCTGGCGTATGCACTAACGCTGGTACACAAAATGTCACTTAACACTAAGCATCATTGTCTTAAGGACACATTTCTGATTGGTATGCAGTAGAGCTTTACTGCTCCAAATTCTAGAAAAATCAGTCTATTCCTAAATTACTATATATGATAACTGCTTATAAATGAGTGGTGGTTGAATGACACAGGTTTCATGGGCCAATACACAATCCATCCGGCTTATTCCATACCGAACACAATGTTGATGTTCTCCATTTGTGCTTTTCCGGTTTTTCTGTTGACCACGTTGTGTCATAGGCCAGCGCCTAATGCACCTATGTTTATTGAGCTGGTAGTTATACGCACCCGAAGGCTGCTTACTTCGGTAAGCCTTATGTGCCATATCTAGACTGGGGTTGGAGAACAGTTGTAGACATGCTGTGACTGGTAGGAAGTATCTAAAAGCTAATTCATGGTCTTAGTCACTCAGATGCACACCCAATCAGCGATCTGGGACCCTCGCCGAAATGGCACCGTCCACTCAGTAGTCTTCACTAGTTGAACTTTTATTCCTCATCCCGTTTTCGACACCTCATTGTTCTTTCGAACTTCATCCTTCTTCCTTGTCGATGACTGGAGACCGTAAAGTCTGTGTGGTTGCCAAGGAAATTACGAAATTCCAAGACTCTGAACGACAGTGGCGTAATGTGCGCCCAGTACATTTCAAACCGCTTTTCACAGGTGTCAAGCTCCTCCTACCTTGATTTGAAAGCACTTTTAACCAAAGGCACCATGTTTGTGCAGTAAGACAACAGTCCCGATTCCATGTTATGACTGACTGGGCACATATGAAGAGTGGAACGAAAAAAACCTGGAAAGACTGAAGTCAGCTTGTGAGATGTCTCCGATATTAGGAAATTCGTTGATTCTGTGAGATTAAATAAACACAATAAATACGCAGATCCAAAGCGCAGTTATTCAGAAATAAGAATTGACAAAGCTGACAACCCTAGAGTTGAACGCGGCCTACCAGGCTATCCTTTGGTATCGGTTTTTAAAATGTATTGGTATGATCACCTACTTCCACACTCTATTTAGTATTCTGTTGTAGACTACAGAGTTGAGGAGACCGAACATATGTATCTCATGCGCACATGTGAAAGGGACATAAGCAGACCTAGGAGCGAACTATCTCCCTCACACTTCACGTCAACCGGTTCAGATGGAAGCACACGAGACTGTTGCCAACTCAGGACGATTGAACAGAAGGACCAATAAACAGACAAGTCAAAGCTTGAATAGCTTCCTCCCCCTAATGCTGTTTCGTACATGAATACCATTCACTCATCCGGATCTGACACTCGGGCCAGTTGGGTGACAACCACAAAAACATGGGTAAACAACTGCTCCCATCGTCCGTCGCTTCCGTCGCTGACTGTACGGTTGGGTTGCCGAAACCCACAATATTCCGGATCTGCTCTGTTGTGTTCAGACCTATCCTCGATTGTTACCAGGTTAAGGACAAAGACGGCGGATGGCCCGTAGCTGGCTGGTAGAAACGCACACGAGCTCAACCACCATTAGGGTGGTGAGTTGGACTGGATTGTAGTCACGGTTGTACACAGACAAACGGAGTCCTAAAAAGTGACGAATGAGAACAATCAAACAAGCAAGAGCAGTTATCATCAATGCCGACAGTGTCCTGTAGATGGGGCGGTTAAGTTCCTGTCACGTTTCCTGTTCTGACACACTAGCTCCTTGGTGTGGACCACACTGCAACAATTTTATCAAGGAAGCTCAAGACTGTTCAATCAGGTAATGTGGACCAAGAGCTGTGGTCAGCTTCAGCAGGCGAATAGAAATACAAGATGCATGCAGCGAGCAGAAATTCAATAGAACTACTTCAAACTGTCTGATCAGTACTATTTCAAATGTCACTAGTGCCTTCCAGAGAACACGTTACATTTCGCGAGCAAGCCGCTCAAATCATTCCGTTGCTTCTCAGAAAGCACAACAGTGTTAAAAACATCAATAGTGCATCTCAGCTGATTCCGGACTACACCTTGGGGGATATAAGTGACATATTGAAAGATATCACTGTTACATTCAGTGAACTGTGTGGATGTTTGACACACAGAAGATGTTCCTCGATCGTGATATCCTGGAACTTACAGTTCATCACTCGATGTCTAGACCCTAGAAAAATTCATACCGTAGCAACCTGCGGGCACAAGTGTTCGGATTTGTCGTGGAGTAATTATCCAGAGGATCTCAGATATCAGTTCTGTAGACTAAAAAGACACCCACTTAAACCAGATGAATTTTGGTTGAAACGTACAAAAACTGATCTTTCCTTTTTCCTTTTCCTTTTTTTCCTGAGCGCGGCATTGCGTGCTGCTTTGTACACCATCGGGAGTGAATTGAAGATGTCACCTCAGTTTTCAAGGCCAGCGAACGTACCAGCTGCCAGCTATTCGATCCGCTCTACAGGCATTCTCTTCAACCACATGAGAGGACTGTTTCGTTTAAGGCGAGGCCGTGTTTGAAGCGATAACTCACAGCAACCCGATTGATGGTTTACTGAAGTGGAAAATTATTTCGTTTTCTCAGTATCTACTTATTGAATGAATAAGCTAGAACTGTTTGTTCATCTTGTACCCCGAGTTCGGTGTAAACTACGAGACAATCAATGAATTTGCGGCAACATCGAATTTCGCTTTAAGATTCCATTATTTTCCTTAGGCCTATTTTCATTTGTCTTTCTAGAATGAACCACCATTCAAAAGAGAATAAGAGTGGTATGTCAATTCAGGTGGCTTTTCGGGTGGGGGGAGCGTGCAATATGATCTCATGAACGGCGGGACTCGTGTATGGCCTCCCCATAGTTCAGCTCCATTATCTTCACTTACTATTGGCACTGTGATGTGTTCGAAGAAATATCCACTGTCTGTGAACACAAATCCCAGATGGTCCCCCGGCCGAAATTCCTGCTCCGTAAAGTTTCATAAACTGAACTATTCTGAGAACCCTCCAGTTCTATCGACAGTTTTCTCCTTCTTGTGTCAAAGCAAAGCTGCAGCCATGGAGTTCACCACTATGGCTTGCAGACTAGCGTCCCATAGAAACCACATCCCGTTTTTTATGAGCCGGTATACTGCCCAATGATATCCGCCTGGTAATCGCTTTAATTAGAGCTGTCTGTTTAGTCTTCTACTCCTTTTGTCACCAGAGGAAGTCTCTAACGATCGCCCGTGATTTCTGCTTCCTAGTTATTTGGAGCACCTGCCAAGAATGAGTTGGGAGCGTCTTTCTTTTGGTCGTAAGGAAGCGAAATTACGTGGTCGTATGAACGTGCAAACCACCACATATCGGTCGCTGACTAATGACGCGGTGAACTAGATCGTGACCTTGTCGTCTGATGTTCGTCGCCAGTCCCACTGTTCGGTCGCGTACATCAACCTTGTAACGAAACAGTGACAAACCAGCCCCAGTTTAGTTGACCAAACGTCGAGTTTATTATGTAAAAAAAATAAAGAGTATATTAGATCAAATGGAGCAGAATAAACTCAAATCGGTTTGAACAACACGTGAAGGTGGGTGATTAGATGACTACGTACGGCACCTCTCATCCGCGACAGGCAGTTCACAACAGCCGTCTGATACCCTCAGCGGTGGTTCCATATTCAGTCGGTCCCACAATCCCTCCAGCCAGCCGTCAACCTCATTATCAAATATTCTGGTAAACAATCTGCTCCGTAGTTCATCTGGTAAACTTGTAACGAGCTCGAGGCGTATGTGAGGTTCACTGGTGACCTTATACAGGCAACCGAAAGCGAACCGAAGTAGCCTCTTAGCTTTTTCCCAATTTATCGCATGCACATCCGCCATGCTGTGCACACCCCTTCGAAGTGGTGACAGACCGTTGCAGGGGTTAAACTTTTTGGCCACATATTTGATGATGTAATTCAAACCAGCCACAAGTTTCTGAATACGCTGGTTGTCCTGCCCAAGCATTGTCAGCTGTCTGGTGGATGCCAAGAGCCGTGTGAGAAGGATCAGTGCCATTGTCTTTCCAATATCCGAAGTACTATAGCACAAAGCAGCCACAGTGTAGTCGTATAGCCCGGCATCCGTAGGCACTTCAGCTGATCCACCCTGATTTGTAGGTAAACGAAGCAGTAGGCGTTCCATTGTTTCGACAGACACCTTACTAGTGGCAGTGGCAAACAAGCCCAACAGACTAACCCTCAGTTGTTCGATCTCTCGTGTCTGCTCAGTCCGGTTCAGATAGGGAAGCAGAAAGAGGAGTATGTCGGTCTTGAGGAATTCTAGCCGAACCGCACGATCCAGTATAATCTTCTGAAATATGGCGACAATACCGCAGATAACCTGAAAGGTACGATAACCAGTTAACAACAGTGTGGAGGAACAACAGGCAGTCCGACGCCAACTAAGAAGGAAACACATAGGTCTCTTGGTAGAATCAAAACAAAAATGAACATCCCAAGACGGTCAATCCAAAGCGTGAGATCCTAATCCTGCCGCCAAGCAACATAGTAAGCCGTCAGGTATCAAGGAAACCATCATGCACGCTCGGGTTGAGTTAGCCCAAGTGGTTAGCGCGAATTTACTGACCGGACGGTCCGAGGTTCGAACCCGACCTCTGGCTCTCGACCTCCCTTTTCTAGGCTTGGGCAACCTGGCAGTATCCCAGCCCTCGTGCCACCTTCGTGTGGCATGGCAGCTAGGCACTGAAAGGGTGCTGCGGCTGAACGATTACTTATTATTACTACTATGCACGCTCGAACTAGCATACAATACAACATCTCTTTAAAATGCTTTATGGTATTGGATAGATCTCGTGGAGATAATTGGGCTCTACTCAAGATGTATTAGGGGATAAATAATGCTCATATGAAATATGCTTGGGGAGGTGACATCAAATTCTTTTGTCCCTTTCCGTCCAACCACTCGATGGGTAAAAATGGACAGGTAAGCATCAGATTATGAGCTGTCGGTGAGACAAAACTCGGTGACGTCAGGGTCATTAACTGCTGGTTTTTCTCATCCAAGGTTTTGGCAACCATAAAGAACCTATAGGCATTAAATCATATGAACTGTTGACTTTGACGTATGGCACCACTCTCATCATCACCCACAAACAAAAGAATCTTGTACCGAAATACACTCATTTGCAAACCAATTTAGTTTTGACGAGTGACTCATTTGGAACCCAGCTGGGTCTCTCGTCTATGATCTCTAAGCAATTGAATGTGCTACACTGGGCCGCCTCATGTTTCAGTTGGTAAGATACTCAAGATATCATGATGCATGTATTCATAAGGGTGCTGAAAACTTGTCGACAGCCCACGACCAGTTTCGTCGTTTTTGGAGCACATCAGGTAAGCACACACACCCCCCCCCCCAGTTTCCGTCAACCTTAAGCTCTGCCTGAACCCGAATTGCGTGAAATAAGCGAAGTGCATTCATTCGCATACCAAGTGGAGTAGTGTATCACGTCTATACGGAATCCTGTATCATTGCAAACCGACACAACCATGGCCTTAACAGCTAAGTTCGCCAACTGTTTCATGGTTGGTGAATGAAACAATGGTGCTTGGAACTTCTGAAAACTCCATAGATGGTTTATAAGCTGACAGGCAAGCATTCGTCGTCCAGATTGCAAGCCGCCCAGAGACAACCTATTCTTATCTACTTCGGTTGGAACAACGTCCATGAAGTCAAGAAAGCTCTGAGTTTTTTTTTCTACCAGCCCCACTTTCATATCAATATTAAATCGCTTCTAAACAGGGAAATGTGCATAGTGAAAACATTTGATCTGTCACGTCATGCTGTTTCATTGACCTCCAATGCATGTTTTTACCGCATATCTGTCCTAACGTAAATTTCTGTAGGAACAACCTGAATCGTTCCTAGCAACGATGCCGGGCTTTCTGTGAGTATTATTTTTTAACCGTTTCGGTCACAGTTCGCTTTATAGAGGCTTTACGGCGCTCTCTAACTGATCACTTTGCCGGAACTTTATGACATTCTGCGTGGTGAAATCTCAAGTATCACGTGAAGTACTAGCAGAATACAATACCAGTCCTGTGCACCCGTATCCCAGCGTGCCGAGAGTTATTTGTGTCTTTCACTGGGTTAAACACAGTCTGAGGTCAGCGAACTGCACTCATTTGAGTAGTTCATTACGAATATGCATGTATCACGACATCTCGAATATCGTAGCGACTGAAACATGAGGCGGCCTGGTGCAGCACATTCAGTTACTTTAAACATCATAAACGACAGATCCAGCTGGGTTCCAAGTGAGTCACTCGTCAAAACCAAACTTGTTTGCAAATGAGTATATTTGTCACAATCAGTCCTATTTGGTTTCAAGTAGAACATAAGGCTGACAGAAACTCGGGGAGTGCGCCCACCTGATTAGCCCCAAGGAGGGCGAAACCGGTCGTGGACTGTCGAAGAATTTTCAGCAACCTTACGAGTAGTGCATTACGAACAGTCTGAAGTCCTTTTGGGGTGAGACTTATTTTGGCCTTGCCCTCATCTCACTCTTTGTGTGTTCTGTCAGTTTTCGATCAAAAAGCAACGCTTTGAGATGATATTGCCTAGTTTTTTCGAACCACACCACGTATACATGATTTACTTTCATTCATAGTCAACTTGATTTCCATATCCGGAGTAGTATTAGTGGTCATAGTATTCTTATTTTGATTGACTTTATGGACCGTCGGTTAACGCGTTTGGCAATCCATCAAAGTCGGGATGCATTATTTATCCGCGTGGTTAGTGAATACATCTTCTCTGGCCCGTTTCCTGAAGTGTTCTAAACTCTGAGCAGGATGTACGTATGGCAGTGCATACTTATGTCTGTTTGCACTGAAACGGTGTCTATTCAAACAGGATGGCGTCAAAAGTTTCGGTGGGGGACTAACTTGTTTTCATCTGCACACATCCAAAGAGGCGCTATCCAGACATTTTGTCTCTGCTTGTATCCGACCACGGATGATGTGGACCGAACTGTATTCAACTGATCATCCATCCTGTTGGTGAAGTAAATTTAGGCCGACGGACACTGCGTGGCCGCTTCATCCTTGTTGGGAGCCATCAGCAGAAGTAACTTCATAAATCTATGGAGAGACCTCCCAACTGGTAGCTGAATACTATTCTATTCGAGTGTGAGTAGCAATGTTTACTAGTTTAATCACCTTAATGGGCACATTTGGGACTGGGGACGACCGTAGTTTTTGGTCCACAAATGTTACCATGGCTAGGCTTACATTTCTCTGATTTCCCCTTGCATACTTCCTTCGAAATCTGTCATCCAAGCTTCTTCACCCATAAAATCTATGAAATGACTCCATCTGCTGGCGAACAGTCCGAGAGTCTCTAGGTAGACGGTTCCTTTGTTCCGGTGACTTGGAGACAAACTTGAATTAGATCGAACAAAGTGTAACTAACGTCCCTCGATTTCGAAGTGATCTCATTAGTTGTTGACCCTGCGAGGGGTAATTTGCATAGTAGAAAAATAAACCTGGTGTCGTTTTTTTGAGGTGATAAGTAAACTGGTCAGAGTAAACCATTTGGATGGTAATTATATGATTGCGTTCACGTGAGACCTGATAGAGCTGAATCCAGTACACCGCACTGAGCATACAATGTCTAAATCAAGGTTAGTCGCGGAGATGACGGTTAAGCACAAACAGAAGTGATGTTTTTGAAAAGTTTATTTTATCGGTTTTATAACCACCTGGATAGTACGGCTAGAGTAGCTGAAGGGGCGAAGTGGCTCAGATGGTTAGAGCGCGAATTTACTGACCGGAAGATCCGTGGTTCGGACCCGACCTCCGCCTCTTGACTTCCCCTGGCTAGGCTTAGACAACTTGGTAGTATCCCACCCCTCGTGCTTCCTTCGGGTAGCACGGCAGCTAGACATCGGAAGGCTGTTTCAGCTGAAAGACCACCTCCAGAATAGCTGAGGACAAGTCTCCGTATGTTGCTCCAACTTGCAGGTCAATTATTTGAGGAGGAGTGGAGAACCTAACTCCAAAACAGACAGCAGGTGCTAACTAGTGTTCAAGAACAACGCTGGCATAATTCAAGAGTGATGTTATTCGGAAAACCCAATGTTCTAATTTCACTACTGTTCTAGATGGTTTTAAACTGAAAAATTACCAGTCCACGGAACTTCTGAGAGGATGAGAAAGAACTTCGACAGGAGTTCTAGCATGCCTAGTTTATTGTCCACCTCGTTCAACGACCATTCATCATGGCATTAGGAATCTTACCTTGGGGCTTAGATCTTTCAACTGAATCCTGAGTTCTATGAAAGTAATGCACTCATAGCTTCATGTACTAGGATATGCCCTCGAGCATTTCTGACCAGCTGACAAGTGGAGTTAGGAGCTCGCGAAATGGTACCACTCGAACAACAGGCCATTAAGGAGAAACCGACAGGTGTGTGGTTGATCTTCAGAAGCACCATAACCCATAGAGTTGGGAACAAACCCTTCAGGTGACTGGTTACTCCCTTGTGGACCACTGTACTCGATAACATGTCTTTGATTTTCAATAGTATGCACCACATACTTTAAAAACATTCAAGAAAATAGCGCTTCACTAAAGCTTCCGCCATAGCGTTGTGGCCATCGATGAAACATCCGTTGTTTCTCGCTATTGGCCCGTAAGCATGGGGAGCAACTGTCTGGGGCGTTACATTAAATGCATAGTTCACCCTCAGGGGTATTTCCTCTCATAAAATATGCACTCGAACTCTACATTCCATGATCTTTCGAATCATTCTGCTTTCACCCACTCTAAGTGCCCGTGAATCTGAAACTCAGACTCTAGTATTCGACCATCAGGAGCACACGCATATTGTGCGCATCCACGGTTTGTTGTTACTCCAAGAGATTCTAGCTCTAGGAACGTCCTATTTTTAAGGACAAACTTGCAAACACTAAATAAACAGGATGTTAGGCTTGTGTAGGCTAAATGAACCACAATCGGTAGCATTTTCCGACAAAGAAACCTATTGGTCAAGCTCCATTTTTGAATGGTCTTGCTAGGGAGAACCAACGGATAGAGCAAAAGCTGAAGTAATGGCTTATCGTCTAACCTTGAATAGACTACTCATTACTGCTTCACACTTTATGTTCAAAAACAGCATGAAAACATGGTACAAATGCTTTTTATAGTGGATATTTAAAAGGTATTTGATAAAAAGAAACTCACATCAACAGATTCTTGTTGGAGTTCCGCATGTTTCGCACCGTTGGGGTAGTGTTCCATGATCTCCATAAGGATAGAGGAAAGGACAGCGGAACGTCCGTAAATGATGAGTCCCAAGCGAGGAATGGTGTGCAGGTACCGAGATAGTTCCACGATGGCAGCCGCACGCGTGTTACGATTTAAGACACAGCGCAATGAGCACTCAACTTTATCGGCATCATCATCTTTGGGGCTGTACTTGAATATTTCCTCACATAGCTCCGTCTTATCTGTCTCTTGTATCTTTTCCAGGCATTCATTTGAAACTTTTTGAGTGATGTCTAAATTTATGGTTGCCAGATCACTCATGCTGTTCGGTTCATAAAGATTCACGGATTGAATGTCATCACATCTAGAGCGCCATGACATTTAGTCCCGTGACAAAACCCGAGTAAGATATAATGACTCGGCTGCCCGATGAGTTCTATTCATAACCTTTTAACGATCGTTAGACTTGACTGTTCGTTCGACACAAATCGTTAAAACGATATGCATCGAACAATACCCCTGGCATGTCGGATTGCATGTTAGGTCCAGACAAGTGAACAGTGCTTTTTTATGTGAAATTCTCATTAGAATCCCAGTTACACAGCACAGACGAAAAGACTGATGCTAGGACGGGACTCTAACCTCGGAGCTCTTCTATCAGTTCAACCATTCTGTTTCTCAGTTATAAATCGCGTGAAAGCTGCAGTGATCCTAGCTGCTACAGTTCACCATCGACTATAAGTAGTATAAGAGAATGACGGTCTGAGGTGTTTGTTGCGCCTCCACTATCAGTTCACTAACGTCAAATGGCTCTGTTTGTCCGATCTGGCAGGAAGCGAGAGAACTATGTACTGAAGGCAACAGCTTTGATGCAGGAGTTCCATTGGCTTCGAGGCGTGATTATAACCGTCAGGGCCACTAACTATTGATTTGTCTCGCCCCTAGGTCCCCATTCGGGAACACAGTAGTTAAGGAACGCGGGTGAATTGATTGGTATGGGCTTTCATGTTTCATTACCAAGTTATGGCCTAAGCATCTGGGCCGTCTCCGTCCCATACAGAACTGGGTATTACTGATCTGATGTTCCCACCAAATAAGTGGAACGCTTTGCAGCCACCGGCAGTCGAACACAGTGTACCTCCGAAGATGTGAACGCAGTGGGCACATGACTAATCTATAGAACAGAGCAGACCAGGCCACAAAACAGATGGTGTCGCTTTAGCCCTACAAATGTCCTGGGACAGCAAATACTACTCTGGGCTCCCTGACTTTGGGAGTGATTTTATCATTCGCCAGTCCACCGGAACTTATGCAGCTGCCCAACTAAAAAATACTAATCTACCAGATACATTTCTTCGTTTGTAAACATAAGGCTTGGGTTTGATCCCATCCAATCTTGTAGTATCACTTTACACTTTTTGGGTAGAAGTCGCGAGACCAAACGTGCTACAGAACTATCTAGATTATTCAAAATAGACCACGTTTCTGAAATTTCTGATCCCAGAAGCGTAGTGGCGTATGCTCCGGAGGTATTCCTATTCCCGAGGTATTAAGGGCAGGTACAGAAGACACTGGTAGGACATCAGTTGGGAAGCTAAACAGAAAGAGCGATCGAGAACATCCTAGCTGAACGCCACTAGATTTAGTGAACTAGGGAGAGAGTTTGTTGTAAAAATGTGCGCGTCCAAAGAAGAAGGAATAGGGAGTTTTTAATAAGGTGTAAGGATTTGGAAGGGACATTCTTCACTACCAGAAGCCACCACAGTTGCTGAAGATCAGTGGAGTCAAAAGCAGCTTTCAGATAAAGGAAAACGACCCACATTGGTGGCCTCGAGGAGAGGCTCATTTCCAGCATCTGTCGCAAATTGATGAAACTTCAGCCAGGAAGAAACCGCGCTTGAAGCCCGCGAACCCAACTGTTCGAACGGACCAACGTGCCGTAAAATAAGAGAGCGCCTTGGAAGCCTTGGCCATTAGACTGATACCCCAGAAGTTTTTGCACGATATTCTTGTATCACCGAGGTGCTAGATGCTGCTGGGATGTTTTGAAGTAAAGTCATCAGGTTGGTTACGACGGATTCCCTGAAGAGTGAAGGCCCCTAATCATCTGAAGCAGATCGTTCGGTGAACAGCCGGTCTCCTCGGACCGGCTGACCAGATTAGTTGAAATAGGGTATCACTATTTGCCGTTCCAAAAGTTCCCCCAGTTCCTTGGTCATTTCTGTCTACCTTCCACTATTTGGTATACGCGGGATCTGTGAACTTCCTTATAGGTTCTTGCTGCAGGTATGGTTTTAGTGGCTTTACTCAAAGCTTCTGATCACGACGCGATACAGCTTTCAGTGGGGCGTGTAAGCAACCGCGGACAGCCGGTTGAAAAGCTACGGGAGTGATTACTTTCGCCTTTTCTGATCAAACTCCTAGTCACCATTGTTATCACATACCAGCTTAGTTCTGACAGCTTCTCAGCCAGCTCAAGTTGATAGTATCGAGCGATTAGGGGATGAAATGAATGGCTCTATATCAACCGGCATGTTGCAGCGTTCCCGCGCGTTGAATTTTCAGGCCTTCCAGGTAAAGGTGTGTGCAAAAATTAATTAATATTTTCTTTCCGTTCATCGCCTTCCAGATGCAAGCGAGGAGCTTGAATATTGTTCCCTCTTGAACGCTATGCTGATCATATTCTTTATTCCAATCCGACTGCACATTCTTTGGGGTCTCAAAGCTTATAACTCTGAAGGACTTGCTGCCCCGCCCACTTCCAATCAAGCGGGCTTCTACTACTCATCTTCTCCAGGAGGCAAAGCGTTTTATGTGCTCCTGGGGTCGTTTTCATGGCTGCCAGTATCAAGACTATTCAAGACTACAATCCATTTTTATTACCTCCTTTCTTTTCCGCCGAAATTCGCCAGTTGATCACCGCAAGTGATGTGACCTTCAACACCTTCAATGCTATCCGTAGCTGCCTCACGGTTCGTTGCTCTTCACCTCGTCTTTTAAGTTTTTGGCTCAGACTGTATTTTCCGTTATCTCTTCTTCAGTATCCAAGGTTTGAACTTCCATCATTACCACTGTTGGCCCATCAAGAAGGCCAGTGTACACGTGCCTGAGAAGTTTGCTACTTTTAGTAATGCTCTCTAACTTCTTCTTCTCCATAAATCGCAGGCTCTCCTCAACTAGGAATACTGTTGTCACCTTCGAACCTATTCTCACCCCTTCAGTTTCTGGGCGTATCCGAGACTATTATCTTCCTCATTGTCGTATCATCTCTTACTGTTTATAGAAATCCTCTCCCTATTTGATCAGTGCTGAGCTGGTGAATTTTTTCACAACTTGTCGTATTCCTGAAATAAACTCCTGAAGTTTTCATCCACTACTGTTCATTCGGCAATGTCTAGCAAGCTATCCTATCACACTCATGGATAGACCTTTTCATTTCTGTGTTCCTTTTCCGTAAACCACTCTCCCGGACTCCCCTATCATCCCATAGAATAAGGCATTCTTTCGAGACCCGAGTTAACACGTTTGTTGGAAGCCACTGCGAATGACATCTTTCTAAGCGCGTCCGCTGCGTTACTTAATCTTCGAGTCACAGCTTATTTTCACGTAGTAGGTGAGCCTCATCGTATATTGAGAAGATTCTGTAATTTCGAAATGGTATTTCATTCCGACAATAAGGCCAGCCTGTAGTGAAAAACCGGGAAGCACTGTACAGCTACCTTATCCTTGTTGGGAATCATCACTAGTGCGCATCTCAAGAAACTCGGCGCGCTTCGAACCTGTGGACTCTCTCCTAACCGTTCATCCTTGAGCATTTGAGCGATAATTCGGATTTGCTCTTGCTTAGACAGGATATAGCGCTGCTCATCCTTCAGTCGCAGAGATCACATCATGTGGTCACATACTGGCTGGCTCATCGAGTGACGACTTCCCATATTGATTTTCGCTGATCTTCTCACTGAAATATGAGCGGTGCCATATTTCCTCTAAGTGATAGCTAGTCACACTGCTTTTCAGTCGCTCGAGGCCAAACGGTTAGGTGGTCAAACTAGCCGGGCTCGAGATTCCCTGCTGGAGTCTCGTGAGATGGGCCAACAAGGATGAAACAGCAAAGTTTCAGTCTACCTCTAAATGGAAGATGCTTTCATAAATCCGTGTATACTTTACCGATCAAGAAGTTGAGTGGTTATTCAATAAGCACAATGCTTTTCTATTCAAATTAGTCTGAGTGACACAAACGTCTTGAAACTTCTGCTCAGCAGCTATAGTGTGCACAAGGAGAAAGCAAGTTTGCATGAACCTTCTTTGAAAGCAGGCATAGATGAAAAGATGCCAGAACATTACAAATCGAAATTCGACATTCTAGGAAAACCATATCATTAATTTGTATACGCATAGTAAACAACCTGTCCATAGTGCAGTTTATTAAATAATACCTTTTTCGGCTAACATTAGCCTCGGTGTTTCTGAAGATCTCAAACCGTCCAGTAGAACGTTTTAAACTACTCGCCCTCGTCCATGAAGACGGCAAAAGCATGAAAGTAACCCAGTACAACGACTCCGTCAAGCAACCCCGGATATATGGAAACTTGTACTCGAAATATGGAGAAAATCAAATTGGCAGGTAACAGCGGCACAAAAGTTGATGAAGTATCATCTCTCCATCAAAAAAGCCAGCACAATCGAAGAATTGTTTCAGTTTCACCGCTTGACTAGATCTAATTGGCGGACAATGCTCTCAGCATTTCAGTTCAAGTGAAACGACCGTCTAATGACTGATGAATAAGTCTGGATAAACTATTCGGAAGCCTCTTCGATCGAAACACGGTGAAAAGGCTGGACCTATGAACCACCTATCTTGCCTTTTGTTTGAAATCGGGACCATTCTCCATCAGATGGCTGTCTGAAGCAACAGATGTCGGCTGACAATGAACACCACCGCCAATCACCTGTGCGATTTCCACTGCTCTTACTTCAACTAGGTGGTCAGTTCCATCACCTTATTATTGAAACTGAATGGCTAGAGTACTCATTAGCAAAGCAATTCCATCAGTCCCCTTAAGAGTCTACTTTCCCCTATATACTCCCCTACCACAAAGGAATCTTAACACAGGAGGAGGATAATGGACTAAGCAAGTTTTTATCTGCCACCACATCTGGTGCAGATGAGGCGGATCAGCATACGGGATTCGCTGTTTTCCTCATAATTTAACGAACGTTTTGTGCCTTTGGCTTTGATTGAAACACCTGTTGTTCTTGGAGGGGCTGAGTGTTTGTTTGCTGCCCCAAGCCCCTATTCCCATCAACATCAACTTGACAGATGTCCTCAGTTGGTTAATGGAAGTTCAAGCGTATGGGCTGTGTGGTTATCACCGTTGGACCATCGCCGGGTTAACTCCTGTTTGGAGAAACGGATATTTAGTATTCCAACCACAACCAGATGTTTGTTGAATCGTGTAGACATGTACACGCATACGCATGTCGTATAAAAAACCGCCTAGTAAGTGACAGATGAATAGCAAGGCTACTCAGACGGGCGTAATTAATCATTTGGTCTGCCACATGCAACCAGTGTCAGAAGGGTCTGTGTGAGCACCCACAAATAACACTCATGAAGATGCTAATTTCAGCTGGAGACCGCGTTCGACAACTCAGTGCGGAAGAGGGGGATATGACCATGGTTTTAACCAACTGACGCATAAGCTTAAGATACACTGTACCGTCGGCTAGTGTGAATGGTGCATTCTTGAGAATACCTCCGTTTATATATACTCATCAGAGTTTGTCTGTCGCTTCTTTCACTGAAAATTCTGACTTGATTGATTCCTCATCTTCCATTCGGTTAGTCTTCTTGTGCATTGTGTTGTCTTGCTTTGCGTTGCTAAAGAGAAATTCTATGCTTACATCGACCAGCCTTAAATTTGGTAGCCATCGTTGTTCCGCTTGTCGGACTAAAATGTTTGGATTTCCCACTAAGTATTTTTTTGGCCGTTATTCCTCATCGCCATTTGTTCTTTCCAGTATTATTTCAGTCAACTCTATTCTTTTACCTTGACTATCGGTTTGCTGATATTGTGGTCAGGTCATGTTTAAGGTGAGACTAATAATGGCATGTGACTCTTTTCCCTCAAATGTACATAAATTCTATCCTGATGCCTTGATTCGCGTGCACAACCTGGAAGATATAGGATCGGGACAAAAATTTGGCGTTACCAGGATTGGGCTGTGCATTTAGGCGCGATCGCCGAACTTGGTTCAAAGGTTAAATCTCGGATGCCAAAATGAGAAATGAGAAATTGTCGTACTTCGTTTGGAGGTGCTCCAAGCAAAGACGACTCTCCATGGTCATCGTCTCCAGAGGACTACAGTGACGAGATCACTTGTACAGCAACCGAATCCTTGAATTCACTTTTTACAACTGATCTGCACAAGTGAATTCATCACACGAGTACGAATCCAGACACGCTACTCCTTCATGTGAAGCACTCGGTTATCATATAATACTTCTAAACATACATTCTCTAAAACTAGGAGTAAATAGCCTGACGTTTACCTGTTTGTGACACTTTGGGGCCACGTAACTCCCAGTGGTCAGCCGTAGTGAAAGGCTGCAAGACTATTTTGCATCAGTTACAGTGTAACTGAGCCTACGGTGAGCTTCATGGATCGTCTGGCCTGTAGTGAATAAGACGGATAGACATAGCCTGTTGATACCGTTATTCCCAACGGGCATTTGCCCAGGTTCACAGCGCTAAGTCATCTCACAGAGAGGACGGTAGACGTATCATGTAACCTCTATAGCCAACTGCTCAGCAGCTCATTTAGGGGTTGTGCCGGTGGAGCTGCATACTAATTTCCTGAGAATCTGAACGCAACATAACATGGTCATAAATTGAGAAATCTATGGTACGCATATTCTATATGTGTTGACAGTCATGATCTCATGGAACATCGATATTTCATTTTTCAACCTCTAGATGGAATGTTTGAGAGCCGTTCATGCGGTTGAACTTTGTGGATTTAAGGCAGTCTGTTTTAAACGAGGTAGTTGAAGACCTCATCGAAGCCTAACGAATCGCGGTGGAACGGAGAAGGGAACCTCAGTGTTTGGAAACCTTGAGGCTAGCAAAGCATCCATTTCTATGTCTTTGTGACTACAGAGGATCCTGCAGGAATTGTTCATGCCTACGGCTTACCTGATGAGAGCTCCGACACGTCTCTGATAGATCTGTCGCTGTTTGGGAGACTTTGCCTTCCAACGAAACCATATACAACTTAATTCAGAATGTCCAAAAAGGCACAGGATTAGGGACGTTAAATTTCAAATAGGACCTGGGTAGTTGTCTGATGACAAGGTTACTAATATTCCCTCAATACACGTCGAAAACGGGCTCACCTCTTGTGGTGACGTATGTCAGGAGGGTTGAGATATGGTGTTTCAGAGACAAGTGTAATCGGGGATCATCGAGTGGGTACTGGTAGGAAACAGTGTGTTACTAAAGCTCTGTTGGCTGAACATTACACGGCTGGATAGTTAGACGAAGAAAATGCTGTCACTAAATGTCTCCAGGGTTTTTTTGTGCCTGTTATCGTCGGAACCCATTCGGAGTGAACCTTTTGACAACAGAATAGGTCACAGGAGATCACAGAGTGGTTGTTACGAGCTGAGATACACTGACGTGCAGGTGAATGGAGTTTGTTGGATAACAAACACGTGGTTTGAGATATATCTGCTATATTTGAAGAAGTGCCTATCAAGTGACGAAGGACTATTTCCCGAGCTTTTCAAGCATATGTTCAAAAACATGTGAGAAACATGAGCAAAGATCGGTCGTTAACTCGCCACTCACTATGCCCGTCCCACCATTCGTTGTATAGTTTGCAGAAACCAGGCGATGTTACAATCCTGTTCGACCTTGTGGCGGATCGTAAATGCCGCTTTCTATGAAGAACATGATGACTACCACCCGGTTGCATCAAATTCTGGTGTTGGGAAAAATCCTCTTGATGTACAAGCGTCCGAAACAGGCAAACAGAACTTTTCTATCCGCATGTAACAAGATGGTGATTCGCCCTTTGGTATCAACACATTGCCGTTACGTGCCAAGTACGTATTCCGTAAAAACAGTTTCAGATAACCGTAGTGATTTCGTTTCCCCAGATAGCTTGAGAGTGCTTGATGTTTTCTGTGTGGATAGTAGTTCTGTAGTGATAGGTGTTTTGCGTCACACTCATGTCACGAGTCACTTCATCGTGCAGAGTTTAAGCTAACGAAGTTAATGTCTAATACACCAGAAGCCCAAAGTAAACCATCTACGGATGAACGGCTCGGAACTTTTATGCACAAGAACAACCAGGACAGTTTGATAGCAAAACAGTCTTTTTCTGGCCATAACTCAGGGTTCAAACTAGCATGGTTGACGACTCATCAACTATGTGTGGTGCTCCCTCCTCCCGATCGCCTCCACATGACCCGCCCGATTTGTTTTGTCAGCAAAGAAGTCTCTACAGGATCTGTATGGTGTTGGATCATGACGAAAAGTACATTTCGATGAACACTGAAGGGTTTGTTGGGAGCTAGTATGAAATTCACAGGTCCAGCTTCATATCACTCCCGTTTTGAACAGTCGTCCTCCTGTCCTGGCGCAATTATTCATGTGAATCCACACTAAGGGAGGGGGAAGGAAGCACTGGACTCGAGTTGTGCTCTTGTTAGAGCTCATCAGCAGTGCATATCCAATGGCCGTGCCGGGGGTTGAACTCCGGACACCAGACATGCGAGGAGAACGTGTTACCACTATTCCACCACCACACAAGGCTTGTCATTATCCAAGCTTCTCCGATTTCCAGATAAGCTGGTTGACAGTGCACATCTGCATATGCTCCTGGATGCTCAACAGCGCAGCTGCAACACCGATGATTGCAAGTTTTGTCAAAGGACAAAAGCATCAGTGTTAGTTTGTTAATCGACAATCCAATAAATTCTGTTAGGTTACTGGAACTGTGTTTAGAGCAAATTCGGCTGTAGTCCTTCAGTAAGTTAACATAACATCTAGAGCCGGTCGCGTGAACGTGATAGATGGATACAATGGCATCGCGTTCTTTTGCATTAAGCCTCGGGTGAGGATGCCCATTGAAGCGCCCCGAATTCCTAGTCTAATCAGGTGAAACTTTGGCTTTGAAACCGTGAGTTCTCGATTCTGCCAGAAGAAACGTGGAGATAGTCATGTGTGATTCTGACCAATAGTAACATACAACAAACTGAACGTCACACCGGACAGCTCACTGTCACAGTAAACCATTTTGGTAAAACATTTAAAGAGTTTGACGTGGCTGTCCGACTGAGGGATTTAAAGCTTCGAAATATGGAAAGACTATGAAGATGGTTCGTTCGGATCTCATCCGTGTATTCGAACATTTCTGGTTTTTTTTCATCTTAGAACAAGCATATTTGGACTGTGATAAAAGCCGTTGAATATTCCAGCGATCGGTACGAACTTGGATCACTTGCTCGTTGGATATTGTGATATTGTGTTCATGACCTCAGTTTGAACCCTATAATCATGCTGTCATCACATCAATAAACTAGGTGGTCCGTTGTCGACGAAATTCCGAGATTTACGAGGCGTGGGACGAATGATCGAAAGATGTGCACAGCGTAACACGTTGATCAGGTAGTCGTGTAAACACGGGTTGTCGACGTCACCCGGGAGTTGTTTTACTGACCCACAGCATCCGTTCATGCATGCAGACTGTGCAGTTGGCTGTCCTTAGTTCACTGTCCTTAGTTGAAACAGTGCATTGTTTCGTGGATGTTTTCGTCACATTTTGCGCACGGAACCATGATCCCGACACAAGCCGAGGTGTTCACAGAGTATCTGTCGGTTCCATGGCTGATGTGTTGTAGAAACTGTCGTTTGACGGTCATGCCCAGTCGATGCCCGTCGATAGTCAGTCACACTAAAACTTTACCAAGTTCTTTTTTCATAAAGGAAACTACTCACACGGTTGCTGAAAACTCTTCGACAGCCCACGACAGGTTTCGCCCTTCTTGGGGCTCATCAGGTAGGCGCCGTCCCCGAGTTTCCGTCAACCTTATGTTCTACTTGAACCCAAATTGGACTGTTTTGACCGAATTCTGTTAATTACCGTACTGAATCAAAAGCAGCACACATCTTCGTTTGTCAGGTGCGTGTGACAATTAGTACCTGTTTAGAGTTGTCAGTTTTTTTCCGCATGCCCACATGTGCGTGGGCGTGTATGCACACTTTCCTTTGATTCTGAACACTGACAACCGTCGCTTGCCAGGTTGAAAACCCGCGTGCATCATTCCTCTATCATTTAAGATGTGACTGATGCAAATCAATTGAACGAGGGGAAACACAGACCTACAGGCGCACGAAAACAGGGCGGCGTCAGTCCATAGCAAAGAAGCCACAGTGAAATGCTTGAAAATTTGATCAAGGTCAGCCGGAGGTGCGGCGGAAATACTTAATCAATTCGTCTTCGCTTACGAAGACACGGGTGCAGCACACAGAATCGGCCTGCCCAATGCTCACAGATTCACAGTGAAGAATATCCCGACTTTGTAATTTACTACTCATAAGGTTGCTGAAAATCCGTCGACAGCCCACGACCGGTTTCGCCCTTCTTGGGGCTCATCAGGTAGGCGCCGTCCCCGAGTTTCCGTCAACCTTATGTTCCTCTTGAAACCAAATTGCATGAAATTCGTGAATATACACTCATTTGCAAACTGATTTGGTTTTTCGAGAGACTCACCTGGAGCTCAGCTGACTCTCTTGTTCGTGATGTTCTCAGTTGCCTGAGATTCAGCTGGGTTACAGGTGAGTCTTTCGAAAAACCAAATTAGTTTGCAAATGAGCGTATATTCGCGAATATCCGGACTTCTTTGAGGCTGAAGCAGGAGTAACTGGCTTAACATGATTAGTCTCAGGTTTTGCCTTTCTTGGCGTTCATCAGAAAGGCGCAATCTCTGAATTTCCGTCAGCGTTTGTGTTCCACTTGAACCCCTATTGGACATATTTGCACACACTGCGTCCAACCTTATGAGTAGTATCCCGTGAAGGAAATCGCTAAGATATCGAATGTAGTACCACTGAAAGGAAGAAGCCCTTCGCTCAAATGCAAGCAAATACGACTCCACAAATTCCGTAAAAGATCTCACTTTTCAAGAGATGTGAAGCGGATTTAAAACAAAACATACTACTCGCATGCCCCACCAGTACTCTCCACCGTTACACCAGTATGGTACCAACCTTTGTTCAGCAATTCGGTTGGAGAATATCGTAAACAAGATATTCGGCTGGGATTAAGTTTATTTTTCCGTTAAAACCATAATAGTGTTCAAATGAGTCTATTTCTCGAACAAAGGTGATTTCTTTTTCGAGCTTATTTGAGAGACGCATTTTAGACTGGATAAATGTTTCATATGGAAGACCGTTGGTTATCTACGCTGCAGAGATCCAAGGTAGGTAAATCTGAGGAAGTATAGTAGGGTTAGTTCCAACTACCTGAATTTTGGTTGTAACGGAAGTCACAATATGTCAGTAAATGTTGAAAACATTATCGTTTTCTCTTTAGCTGAAACACTGATGAACAACTGTTACTTAGTACCTTAGTACTTTTTCATGTGGTTTTAACCGGTGGCTATGGGAATATTCGTTCCGGAGGTAACGAAAACTGCAAAGGATGGATTATCTGACGTATGAGCTAGCTAGTTTTGAGCAGATGTAATCAGGTCCAGAAGGTACCTTGCTACTCCTGAATGTCAAACAATATCAATCATGATCATGGTACTTAATGCTCCTGCTGAAACTTCCCACACGGTATTGGAGATTGAGGTAGAGGTCAACACATCACATACAACCTAATCAACTATGGAAGGAGTCATGAGACCGGTTCACAACTAACAAGCAATACGTTTTGTGGACGTGGCGTCCTAAACACACAGCCATGGATTATGTAGGCACAACTATTTCACCTGAACAGGTGTGGTACGCTGACAAACTTGTTCGAACAGTGAACAGCTGGTGCTGAGAGGCTTTTCTGCTCACAATAATACGGATACTGGATCAAAAGTGACAGTGGAACGCCTGAAAGAACACAACACAACATAACAAGTAAACAAACAAACAACAACACAAGTAGATCTGATGTGAACAGCATGACTTGGCACAAGCTTACACCTACATTCACACTTAGAGGAAGAAAATTGGGCGTGAAGTGCAACGAGTACCTTATTCAACATAGGAAGCACCTGCATTTAGCTTTCCGATAGATAGGAAAACAAAACGAAGTCAGACTGGTAAGTGACAGTCTGAGTTACTATAGACAGAACAAATTAAATCCCATTTGTGAGTGCGGTGCAATCGATTTTAAAGAGATTTGTAGGAGAAAGTACTGATCTTGTGTAGTCATTCCAGAGGTCAATAAGACTGGTGTTGATGTGAAAAACACTTGAAGTTACAACACAAATATGTAGACTTTATGACCATCCAATGTGATGGGGGATTAAAGGCTGAAGTGATTCTATCATACTGACTGCACATCTGCGTTAGAGTGGTACCTTTCTGGTACCTTTCTATAGAGGAAAATGTCGGTAGCTCGGAAAGCGTAGATGGTCGTTGGCTTGTTCGCTGAGCTGGGCACTTTGATTGCAAACGTTTCATCACCAATTGAAGTGATATCATCACCGCGCTATTTTTGGAACGTAGTGGTGCGTAGCGGTGGGTTAGTGGTTGTGAACAACCAACCTGTGATGCCTCCTGAGGTTAGGCTCTTCAAAGTGACCTAGCTAGAAATGCAAAAGCATGGTTGTGGCCTGTGAAGTGTCAGCACACACAACCTCAAACTAGACTATCGCCTGCTGATGCTACATCATTGACCTGACTACTCAACGCTCAACCACTACGCTACGAACAACTACGCTCCCCAATGACGAATTGATGATGTCACCTCGATTGGTGATGAAACGTTTGCGACCGAACTGCTCAGCTCAACGAACAAGCCAACGACCAACTACGCTACCTGAACTACCGACATTTTCCTCTGTAGGAAACTTTATGACCTTCCAAGGTGATTGGTGATTAAAGGCTGAACTGATTACATCATACTTGATCGTAAAAGCAAGTTTTCACTAACCCAGTGGACACTATTCATATAGTGATTCATGAAAACCTCAATCCTGTGTATGGGATAGTTTCGTTGACAAGATATACTGCCTTTCAAGACAAATCTGCACGCCCACCAAAAAACAGAAGGGTAAACCCGCCTCATTAGATACGTACGGGATGTGGACCACGTATCGGAGCGGATCATTTTCCGCACTTCAACTTTTCCCAACCCAAACGAACCAAATCCCCCGTACAGCAAAACCTGGACTTCAAAATGCCGACCAGTATTGTGGTTTATGTTATCCACATAATAAATAACCATGCTGAGTTCCCGTGGCAGCCCATTTTCACATGAAGCGCAAGACAAATCCAAGATTTGAAGTATTGGTATTCACTCCTCTGAAGTCACTGTAAGAAAATTGTCCTTCAGGAAGTCAGGCGGTCACTCATGGTGTGCGTCAATTTGCGAATAGGAATCCGTATCGGAGTTCCAACAAAGTCGTACGGCATAAATGTCGGAACCGGAGATTTGAAGGATGATCTTATTGTAGGCGGGAGACTGATGCTCACCAGGATGGTGTGCGGCACGCAGTCTGCCTGGAAGATTCATTGTGAAGCTCGTAAACTGTTCTGCATAAGTTACTTGTATCAACCAGCTCCCTTCCTTTCTGACAGGAAGCCACCAATGCCATCTGACTTACCACTTGTTATATACATGTTATTTGATCCAAGACTGTGATAAAGCGAAAGAGTACTTGGGGGTGACGAGGAGGTTTAGCCGGTTCCAAAAAGAACGACACCGTAAATAGTAGGAACTTCCATTAAATATCATCATTTCCATACTAATTTGGCTTTAACGACAGACTCAACTGAATCCAGCAAAAACTCTCGCTTACGATAGTCATCTTTAGCTTAGGGTGTTGCATAAGGCAATCTCAGATTTTGATAAGTAAGGTGTTCGAAATACCGCACATATATACTTTATACATGTAACACACTACTCATAAGACTGTTGTCCAGGAGTGTCCTACATAGTAGTTTAGTACGTCTACACACTAGGGTTTTTTCCCACAAGCTTTCCGGATCCTAGTCGAGACGATTTGGTGTCGTAATGACATACGGTTAGTGCTGTCCGGGACTCATGCCCATACCACCAGCAGATTAATTTCTTTCTGTTCAGCCATATAACGTGCTGAAGTGAATTAGTGAATAATGTGAACTGTCATCAAATCCTCTAGGTGATGCTGTTTAAAGTAAATTTCCATTGGAATCAGTTCAGGTGAGGTAATTCAGTAGTATTGGCTACCCAAGCACATCAGAGATTGTAATAGAAATCCAACTGTTTCACGTGTATTCAGTGGATTAAATAAATGTATTCCAGATGTATTGTGAATCAGGTTTCTGAACATCATGAAGTAGCTAATCAAACGTATATTTTCATGGATGATTAAATTCTACCACAGTGGAAACCACCTGCCAAAAATGGAGATTTCAGCAACCTTGTGAGTGGTTTCCTTTATGAAAATAGATTTTTATTTGTCACTTTTAACGGATTCACGGTTGGAGGCTTTTTAAACATCACGGAAGGAGGCAAACGATTGTACATTTTTCAGACTTCCTGTTGGCAAGTAAAGCCTC
>NW_008751836.1:336258-344517 GCF_000715545.1 Opisthorchis viverrini
GTGATGAAAGCTCTTCACTTTCCGAGGCTCATTGCTTTGCTCAACCTTATTACAAGCAATGAATAACAGAAATCTCCAAAGAGGGAATTTCTAAAAGAAGGGAAAGAAAGCTGAAAAGACAAGACCGTGTGAAAACCTAGTCAATTTTATTCAACCGCATTCTAGTCGAAAAGATATTATGTACCGGGGGAATTTTCAACACACAAACTCGTAAACGATACAAAAAGAGGGGCATATCCAAAAACGCGGTCCAACAGAAGTAAGTGAAACAAAGTAGCAGCGTATCACGCACAGTGTCAGTGTTAACAATGCATCTAGCTATGGTCGAACTCACAGAGAGAGAAAGGATTATTTGTTTCAGTGACTCAGGGACTCAAATGTCCATCGAATATGACATGGGAACAGTTGAGAAGAACACAGACCGTGAAAACTTCGTGGTTAGATCTAAGGGGCTGAATCGCACTTTAGCTGAAAGCCCAAAAAGAAAGCTGTTAGTGGTTGTGCACGACCCACCGCTACGCACCACTACAGTCCCCAATAACGCACTGATGATGTCACCTCGATTGGTGATGAAACGTTTGCAATCAAATTGCCTAGCTCAGTGAACAAGCCAACGACCATCTACGCTACATGGGCTAGAACATTTTCCTCTGTAGAAAACTGTTGAACTTTGGTAAGAACGATTTGAACATGAGGAGGCTAGTTGTTACTGGCTAGGTTATAGCCCGAGGTAGTTCATTTTGGTGGGTCATGGAAGGTAAATCTTACGAACCGTAATCCAATCCAAGCTGAAAACAAGGTACACCTGCCTGAAGTGAGGAAGAATGTGACATCTGGGCATTTCGAAGCAACCTCGGTAGATCACATAACAAGTCTGATTCAAAGCTCAATTGGAGCTTATAACTTTCCATTCACGGAGCCAAGACAGGTGAGTCAAAACCGCGTGGCTGCACTGTACGATTAGAGGGCTGATGCGAGCTGAGAACACATTAAAACAAACGTTTGTGCAACAATACCGTGTTCGGTAAACGGACCTGAAGACTATGGTACTTCTGCCGAGGAATTCATCTGGACGGTGAGCAAAAAAACAAAGCATACCAACTACATTGGTACCATTACCAAAATCAGTATGGAGCCGACTGTTACGAGCGGGAATAGTCCCCGACTCAAGTGCCCTGAATTGCGTGTGAACGAACTTGGCAGCATGAGGACGTTAGTCAATACAATAGATGCGACTGTATTCCTTGAAAATTCCTGTTTTACAGTTACCATTCTTCCGAGATTCCGTGGTATTTAACAAGTGTACGCTATCAGCTATTGGGAAGACTGTTATCGAAGTCTTACATCAAAGGGTATGGCAACGAAGAGAAATCATATAACGGCGTTCAGCTGAAGAAAACGGGACTGAATTAGGAGTGAGTGAGATCAAGAGAGCTAGTGCAGGTATCCGACACAAATCTGTAAAGCAAAACTTCGGACGTGGACAGCACAACCATGTATGGCTGTGAGACTTGGCCGGTTCGAGCAGCGGGACTGACATGTCTTCAGGTGTTCGAAAATCGTTGTCTCAGAACCATAGCTCGTGTGGGTTGGTGTCGGCGAATCCCTAACGAGACAATCAGAAATTGGGTTTTCGGTTGTGCAACCAGTACTTCCATCGAAGAATATGTCCGGTACCAGAAGCTGCGGTAGTTGGGACATATGTTGTGTATGTCGAACCATCGATTGCCGAAGAGAATACAGTTTTCCATGCCCAACTCAGAGTAGCGGAAGCGGAGAGGTGGCCAACCCTTGAACTGGGAGAGTGGTATGAAAGAGATTACGAAACGATTGGGTGCTATCGGTGCTGCTCGCCTTCCAGGATGGGGACCGCATAATCCTCATTGCGCCTGGTTGGAGACACTACAAGATAAGGCTGCCAACATCGTCTATCCTTATCCTTTTCTTCACAATAAGGCTTTCAAATAAATCATGGTTGTACGCCAGTGAAGCATCGATGTTGAACACTGATGTCATGCTGTTGATGATGGTGATGATGAGCGCCATGTCTGAAGGCCTTGCCTCAGTTAGGGCATTAGAAATGTTCAGAAAATCTGTAGATGCTACCCTATGTAAACATAACAACAAAGCACGAACCTTGTAGTCTCGAGAAAGTCCGGTCTGTGGGTGCTGTGGCGTAGTAAAGTACTTCCCTCTGCGAGAAAACACCTTCGCATGTTGCCAATTGGATTGGGCCATCATGGACGAAGTAGCTAACAATCACACACTTTCGAAGCTCAGATGATGGAATTTCTGTTGCGTTGGTGTGATCTCAGCACCCTTTATGAGCTAGCGATAAAATACTTCACTCTGTCCCTAGCGAATATTCGACTATTGCAAGACTATCGCATATCACAAGTGATGCTGAAGCACCGTAGTAAAGAGTGGCTTTCACGCTATGTAGCTTAACTCGATTCTGAACCAAAAACAACTGTGTCGATCAATCGAACATTGCTCCATCTTGTTTTCCAGGTAATTCACTTTAAGCCATCGTTATAACTGCAGAATATCACATTAAAAGGCTCCATATGCGTGTCCCAACCTACATTATTTATCAGACTAAGTTATTTCTGATTAAGGGTAGCCTGTCGGTGGAATGGAATAGTCGATCAGCACTTCTTATGACATCGTCCAATGGACGCGACAGTCACCTAATAGCTTCAGGTCACTGCTATACATAGTTTGTGTAGGCGCATTTCCCTCTGAAGTGGGGTCCGTTTGTCCACCGCGAGAAAAAGCAAGTATTCAGTTGCACAAAATGGGTTCCATTGAGGAGAGGCTTTACGGAGGAAATCCGTGCCATCAAAAAAGAGATACAATCTCTTGATGGTGGGATGTACGGTGCTTTCAAGCCAAATTACCTTTGACTTTTCTCCCACCACAGTATTAGTATCCCTCGCATTTACCCCCCATGGCTTTTGTAAATTCATGTGTCCAAACACACTTCCATCATAGTCAAATAAAAGGTTTGTTCGAAAATTCGTTGGAAATGGTGAATAAAGCGACCCTATTTTCTAGTCTGGTATTGTGACTACTTTGTAACAACTTTGAAGTGTCGGGGTTTTCGCGCCGAAAAACTTGGCACTGAAACAGTTCTCAAGTGGAAAACTGACGACTTTATTCAGATGTCTTCACTGGGAGAGGCAAGCTGGTACACGGGGTCTTCAGTATTTGGCAGGCATACCTTCCATGTCAGGTGACGATTTTGTGCAAGTTGAAGCAAGTCGTCACTGTTGTTGGATGACAGTCGAGAGTCCACATCACGTGCATATGCGATACACACTCACTTGACACCACGTGAGCTAATGGCGTAGAAGATTTGAGTAGGCTCTGGCACGGGAACACTGATCTAGCTTTCCATTCTATTCGAGGCCATCGGTTCAGACATACACGGTGTTGCTGCCGTAGAGGAGGACCTCGTAAGCTGGAAAATACTGTCAAAGATGCTCAAGATGTGGCAAGAGACAAGCGAAAATTGGTGATTGCCAAACAATTAACGTTTCTTACCATTCTGATGCATCATCATCACCATCGACAGCATGACATCAGTGTTCAACACCGATGTTTCACCGCCGTACAACCATGTCTTATTTGAAAACCTTATTGTGTTCAGACCAGTTGAAGTAGAACACGATACGGGGGGTTTCGATGACAAATAGGAATTTGCCTTTCACACGAATGCTCGTCCCGGCACTGTAGGTCAAAAAAAGGCAAGAACCAACAACCAGGAGTTAGTTCCATATAAAAACGCCAACGGGCAGTAAAAATGATCAGAATGCTTCATCGTCATCATCATCATCATCATCATCATCATCATCATCGACAGCATGACATCAGTGTTCAACACCGATGCTTCACTGCCGTACAACCATGACTTATTTGAAAGCCTTATTGTAAAGAAAAGAATAAAGGTGGATGGGGGAGGGACTTAGTGCTAGCTTAACACAATCATTCCGAGGTGCCTACACCTCCAGACATTCACTCAGGCAATCTGGATAGAAACTGACAACAGAAACGCCACTGACATCGGTTGGCAGCCATATCTTGTAGCGTCTCCAACCAGGCACAGTGAGGATCACGCGGTCTTCATCCTGGAAGGCGAGTAGCACCGACAGCACCCAAGCACCATTCTGTTGGGCACTAGTTGAATCAGCATACATTGGTTGCACAACCCACCGGCTGGAATGACACTGGATCGGATACTGACATTGACGAAGGTCACGGAAAACAGTATGGTGTCCTTGCTCATGGGTGAACTTCGGCGAATCCAAAATAAATCCAATTTCCCATTCCTAGCGATTAACCATACCGTCAGAAAAAGAGTTCCACTATCTGCAAATAGACAGCTATTCGTTTGATCCTGTCGGGAAGATAATCTTTAGTAATCGCCTCGAGGGCCATCGCTTTTTCAAAGTACCAGGAGTGATCAAGATGGGTAACTGGCAGTTTTCAAAATAAGAAGGACTAGCAGTTGGAAAAACACAGATGTGTCAAATGCTCTAAAGCTTTCTGCCAATGATATTCAACCAGCCTGTGATGACGGCAGCCTTCTGGGTACGGTTTACAAATAGTCAATACGTTTTTGTACCACGATTCCGAAATCCTGTTCTTCATTTGAAACGTTAACAAGTCCATCTCCGATCATGCACAGATGAAGTTTTAAGTGATGCAGGGAGAGCATAGCGCGTCTTTCTTGAAGGGCGATCGATTTTTCACCGGTCACTGATATGAACAGTCAAGATCTACCTGCATGCAATTGCTATTCTTGGCTGTGCGAATATACCGACGTCGTCCATGAACCTAAAAAGATTAGGTTGCACATTGATGAAAGATAGAAAAAGACGTGGTTCAAGAACTCATCGCTGATGAACTTCACAGCTATTGGGTTAGGTGTGAATTGGGTGGGAGAGGACACGATTTAGCCGGATGACCAGGTTTTGATGTTGGAAGTAGCCCTAGGTAAAATTCGAAGGATAGTTATGTTCAGTCCTGATGCGACTTCTGAAGCAATATTCAACAGTTAACTCTATTGAAAACTTCAGAGAAGTTCCGATCGTTAAGATCTACTCCAGAAGCATTGTCTACTGTCCTCGCACACTGATCTCACGCATTCACCAGGTGGCTGTGTATGAGTGTTCACTGCGGGAGCCATACTGCAAGATTGATAGGATCCTATCCGCATCTTACGAGTTCATCAGCTGTTATCGCTCACATGCCTTCGACACAGCAGAATTCGCTCGAAACGAAATATTTCACATATTCCTCTGGATATCTGTGTAACTATTCTTTGTTTGTCATCATCATCATCATTGACAGCATGATGTCAGTGTTCAACACCGATGCTTCACTGCCGTACAACCATGATTTATTTGAAAGCCTTATTGTGAAGAAAAGAATAAGGGTGAACGAGGTAGGGACTTAGTCCTAGCTCACTACAATCACTCCGGACAGGGTTGGCCACCTCTCTGTTTACCCCACTCTGAACTGGGCATGGAGAACAGCGATCCATTGAGCTATACTGGGGAGTGTCCCCGCGACACTCATAGAGTCTCTCATACCAGGTTGGTCAATGGTTAGAGGTCTGACGAACACAATCTCCTGGCCCTCCAGGTTGGGGGTTGGAACATGTGGCGACTTGCTCCGTAGAAATGGTAATGCATTTGCATTTCCCACCAAACACCGCTGCCTTGCGGTTAGGCTTTTGACCCAAAGTCTTTGGTTGAGGACCCTAATCGTCCTCCTGTCTAGGTGTGGGTGCCCTGGCAGTATCCCCGCCCTCGTACAACCATGACATTCACGACTAACAATCGTTGTTTGTACACTACTGGCATCGTTAGTAGATTCAGGAGTAGCCGGAACCATCCTGTCAGTGGTTCTGGTAGTTAGTCTGATAAGTTTGTCAACATTTTTATGCATGAAAAGTTTCTGTCTTTTGAGGGTTGTCGCTTCTCGGGATTTTCAGCTTCACCTTTAATTTTCTTGTGTGCACAGGAGCGTACGCATATATAATAGTTGACGTTCAGTTCGATCTCTGCGTTAGCTCCAGCCCGATGAACGACCGCAGCTTAAAAATCTCTTCTGAAGTTCACAACTTCCGATGGAGTGCATGCGAGACCGGTACCGGAAGTCAGCGGCGGAACTTCATGTTTTCCTTTTTGTTTGTAGAATAGTTTGAAGCTCTCCGTAAGTCGGGTCACTCGTATTTATTATTACGTTCGTTTATTGGTTCTGACGACCTCAACCCACTAGTTTTGGAGGATTACGTAATCTGTCCAGGACGATTCAATGAGACCAGTCTTATAAAGGAACAAGGCAGGATTTGTCTGATATAGCCGTCTTGAAACTTCGTTTCGGCGGAACGTACCAGATTTCTTGGCGATTTTCGATTTGTGTACGACGTAGTTGCTATCGTGTTATGAACTGGGCGGAAAAATTCTCTTCGGACCTCATTTGGCTCGGGAATTTTGAACACCGTCTGTCGATTTGAGGTTGTTGTAGCCAGTGATTCCCAGCTTCTCCGGAAAAGCGCGATAACTCTCACCACTGTTTTTCTAACTGGTGCTGACCGTTTGCCAATGCTGCTTGAGAATTATGAGCCCGGTTTACATACTTTGGCTTGATCGAGCACAACTCAGGCAAGGTCATTCGACCGAAGCCTATTTTCGTCGAATGCATACATGAAGGGATCGTTGACTGGAAGGGGTACAATTATTTTCTAACCAGTATGCGAACAAGTTAGCAGTGTTGATTATTTTATTCGATTCGGAGGTCGCCTCACTCTAGTCCACGCTCTCATATTTTCCGTGCTGCAGCCAACCTACTGAACCGGCCATCTTAACAATCTTATGAATGCTTGAGTGAGCCTGACACTCAGATGTTCATCATCACTTCAAATTCCCCGACCAGTGTTACTAATACACAATTTCAAAAGATGAATGCTAGTATCCATTTGGGCCACGTGCCACACAGTCCGACTGTCGGTGTCCGATTGTTGATGGACTTCACGTACAGGTATACACTTGCTACGGTTGCTTACTAGCGTACTGTGACCGGAACTTCTGTACGCATACAATCCGCTGCACACACACAGTTATACACAAAGAGACGCATCATTTCGGTAGTGTAGGCGCACCAGTTCGTACAGCCTTTCATGTAAACAATGGCCATAGCACCTCGGTGAGCCTTGTGAATGCGTCTATTTGCGAACCTGAGGTTGCCTTGTGGACGATGTCATAGCATTGATCGGCCGGATGTGATTGGTATACCATTGATACAAACAAATTTGATGTCTCTCAGAAGGGTTTGCAATACTGGAGGGATTGAGTGAAGACTATTGTTGTTGTCGTCAAGTGTGGTAGTGGGCTGTCGGCACATGTAAAGCGATTTAAAATTGTCAGATGAACCTGATCAGGTTGCGCGACAAAACCACAAGAATGCGATGTTTGAAAAAAACAGCTATCAAAAAAGGTCCACTCGATATCTCAGAATACATCGTCAACCTTTATTAATCTCTCCACACTCCTAATGCATTTTAGAACTTTGAGAGATCGCTCTTTAAACAGGACCACGAACTACAATTTTTGAGCGTTGGGATTAACCCGCTTCATTGAAAATCAGAAAAATTCAGCAGATGTTTTTCTAAACGCCAAACCCAGGGTGTTTTGAGAGAATATCGCTCACGGACACTGAAAACAAAATGACAGTTTGTCCGCATTTTTAGTAATTTTGCTCACTTTATATATATATATATATATATATGGTTTGTAAATAGGGGACTGACAGGCACAACGATGGATATCCTCACCCTTTCCGAACTGTTCCAGGTTTGCTGGGCACCTGGATGCCGTTGACAGTTGGTGGATCCAGATCTCACATGATCCAGACCCACATGATCTCACGACTAAATTGGAAAAAACCCAGAGAATTGAATGCAGATGCTCATAAGAGGTCTTCTGGAAGGCAACGAAAGATATTGCTGGATATTTTGGATAACAGGGTAGCAAAGCCACACTTCCGTTGCCGCCGTACATCAATTACATATCTTAGCCAATTTATAATGTCATAGTGTGAGAGTTGGAGGGAACGCATAGTTCAATTGACATTAAATCGAAAGACACTTAATTTGGACCAAATTGGAAGACAGTCTGCTTTTTAAGGCAAAATTTGACCCACATTCCTTTCAGAAAACGTCAACAATTAGACAAATTTGCTCGTGTGGCA